>NC_080681.1:29957533-30260563 GCF_030445035.2 Dasypus novemcinctus | reverse complement strand
TGATTGTTCCAAGAAAAGATTATTAGAGTGCCTTTCAGGTGGTTAGAAAAAATTGTCATCAAATAATAAGACTAATCTTATAAACTAAGTGGAAAACAGCCAGAAAATATGCCAGCCTGAGCGTGTTCTCAAAGTGTGCCTCCAGGGAACTGAGAGCAGGTAAAAATCTTTCTGGTTCCTTGGGCTGATGTCTAGTAGCTAAGATTATTTTAACAAAACAGTACTTACATGTATTTATTGTTGGCATGGACTGAAAATTTGCCTGTGATATTAATAAAATAATTCCTAGGCAGAACTGCCATTGGTTGTGCCTCATTCGACGATACTGTTCATTCACTTATTTTGTATGTGTGTATTTATTTTTGTTGGCAAGCAGAATCAGGTGAGATAAGCTGACTCCTTACAAAGTGAAAACTAGTTTTCAGAATATGCTGTTGTGCAAAATCAAATCTACTAGTATTTGGGGAACTAGGTTATTCATGTATTTTCTTCTTTTATGTGTTTTTGTATGTCAGATGATAGGTTAGAGTTGATGCCATTTATTTAGAATATATTGAGAGGAAATGACATCGGAGGCATCCTTTAGTAAGGCTTTAAAGACTCTTACTCTTTCCTAGGAAATTGGCCTTATCTCTGGGTGGTTCTGTCTGGCTTGACTAGATGAGAAATGGCAACTAGAGTAAGATCACTGACCAGACAGGTTTAGTTGCCTCAGTCCCTTACAGATGGACAACTCCAAGGTAAGACAACGTGAATGTGAATCTGCCTTCTGTTTTCATCGAATATCACTAATTTTGGAACATTTAAATACATATTACATGTTATTAAATAGATGAGGAATGCCATATGGAGCTTTACAAAATAATGAGAAAACCTCTAACTGCTGAATAATCTATTTTTGCACTTACTGTAATATGCTATGTTCAATTTTCTTATGGGATTTCACAGACTTAGCCAAAGGTTTGCTTATTCTCTACTGTAACTGTGTTTTTGTTTGTTTTATTGGTTGATTAGTTGTTCTCATGAAAGAATCTTTTATCTCCAATTAAGGCCCCTATTAATTTAATGAATTCAGAAAGATATTTTCTATTTCTTTGATTCTTTCACGGTAAAACATAAAGATTTCCCCCTCTTTAAAAACAATGTACCTTTTTAAATTCCCTTCATTATTTTTCAATAAAATCTTACTGAACAGGGAAGTGGTTATGGCTCAATCACTTGGGCTCACGTCTACCATATGGGAGGCTCTGGTTCACATCCTGGGGCCTCCTTGTGAAGGCAGGCTCGCCCACAGGCTATGGAGTGCTGCCTGGCCCACAAGTCCTGCAGAGAGCCGACTCAGCAAGGTGATGCAACAAAAAAGGGAGACAAGAAAAACACAGGAAAGTGCACAGTGAATGGACACAGAGAGCAGACAGCATGCAAAAAAAAAAAAAAAAAAAAAAGCCACAAAGGGGGGGCGGATTAAAAAACTTACTGAACAAAAGAAATATTGAGTATATTTGTTTTGGATATAAAATGAGATCTTAGAAGTTCTGTAGTTTATTATTCTTAAGAAATTAGTACTATTCATATTGCTCTTTGAATGTGTCATATTGTGGCTTTTGCAGAAGGTGTTTTTGTCCTGCTGGTCTGCCTTGGGAGATTACAGAAAGAAACATTCCCCTATTCACTCAATAATGGAAGATTATTGGAAGAATATACCAATAAATTGAGTCTAAAAGGGGGTTCTCTCATATATCAATTTTCTATGAAAGGAACCTGGGCTTTGCCACCAGAAAGACCTGCATTTTATTGGTGACTTATTTTTGAAACATTGCAAGTGAATTGTCAATCCACACCAACAATAAATGCATAGGCCAAGCTTATCTCTGCACGGTAGCCTGTGACCTTGATCACATGTCTTCACTTCTCAAAGCCTCAGCACTTTGCAATGGTAGGGTAAATATGAATGAGATGGCTCACATTAAATGCTTATAAAGTACATGGGGATTTCATCATAAGTATATAACCACTTTGTTTAAAAGGTTGGAAAGCCCAGACTCTGTTTATAGGCAAGAGTGCAAATCATAACCAATAGTGAGCATAACACAGTTTAATAAAAAATATACACATCTTATAATTGTATTTGACCTGCTCTCAAGTTATTCTAAGTTACTGAAAATGGTCTTGCATTCAATGACTTTGACAGAAGAGGAATTAACCAGTGAGTCTGACACTGCAGTTGCTATTTCAGGGTGTCTGGCCACTTAGAAAGACCTTGGACATTTGTTTAGGAGGCCCTTAAGTACCTGCCAAATTTTGAAGTCCCCAGAAGACTCTTCAGGTAAAGTTAAACTCCATTTAAGCGTGCTGAGCTATTTGTCAATGTCTATGGTACTATAGGTTTGCCAGCTGGGATTAGATCTTTGAGTCTCCTGGCTCTTGCCATGGCATGGATGTCTTTCAGTAGATGGGTGGTGAGGTTTGTTTCTTGATTGCTACTTCCAGCAAAGGATACAAGTCTAGGAGATAACTGCCAAATTGCCAGCCAGGCTTAACCATGAACTGGAATATTTTATTTACACACTGTTTCCAATGTAGCTCATCTTCTAAAGAGGTGTCTGCCATTAGTTTTGGAGACAGGATTTCATTCTACCCTGCAGTCCCATTTTTAGGTCAATGGCCTAAAGAGGATTATTACTTTGTTGGCTGCAGAGCACTAAAATTTTATGACATGCCATATGGAACTGAAGAAATAAGGAGGTGACTTCCTTTGCATGGTATCATTAAGACTGAATATCACTTGTCTCTTGCCTTCAGCCATTTTCCTGGCTCTTGGTTTAGGTCTCTACCACTGGTCTGAATTAATATTACTTTGGCGCCTAAAAGCTGCAATTTTTCTAAGGTAACAGTTGTGGTAGAGAACTGTTTCCCCTTTCCAATTTCCTGGACACATCCACACATGGAATTGAAATGGCCTCTCTCTACCTGCTGTGCGGATGGGACCTCTACACCTGTTCAGTCATGAAACCACTAATGAGGCCTCTTCTGTCCTATTCAGGATTTTGATGGAATATGAAATCTCATTACTAAGAGTCAATGAATGACATCTGTTCCCCATCCCCCTCCTGAAACCATCATTCCAGCCACTCAGTGCTTTGAAAAAGATGTGCCACTCAGAGAGAGAATTAGAATCCAGGAAAGAAGGTGGCCCTCCCTTGCCCAGCCAGAGGGCAGCCATTAAGCTTTCCAATATTCTGTCCCCCTTAAGCCTTTGCCCTAAAAGAATTATAACAAAAGGAAACCTCATTATTTCAGGCTTTTTGTTTATTCTATTTGCTTCTGAGACGAGGTGAAACCACCCAAACTGTGAGGTTTTACTGAGAAGGAAAACAAGGAAAATCTTAACATGAAAGCATCCAGCTACTAAAAACTCTTGTTAAATTAAAGTGGGTATAAATATAAAGATTATTAATACGATTTGGCCTATCTATCTCAAGTCAGTTGTTAGAAAGTGGAGTGCTGTAAATAAGTACAAATGAATATAATACATAAATACATAAAATTTATTGGGGATAAATTCATGCATTGTAATATATAATACAAAATTGATATAAAGTATTATAGAATTAATTTACCTAAACTGTTTCATTTTTTTCATCCATTCATTATTTATTCATTCATGGATGTGGTCACTAAATAAGTGTTTATTGAGCATCTAATATGTGTCACACATGATTATTGCTGTGATGGATACAAAGATGAACCAAAGCTCAATGTTTAGAAGAGGAGACTTGCAAAAGAAATAATTATAGACCATGTGATAAGTCATACAGCAGATGGGTGGGAAAGTGGGATCATCTGGGAGGGGCCCTGTGAAAGACTCAGAGGGGAAGAAAGGGCCAGGAAGACATGGGCAGGAGGCCATTCAAGGCAGAGGGAGGAGCATGTGCAAGGCAGGCAGACAGGAAATGGCATCTCCCATTTGGAGAGTTACATGCACTCAGATTGGCTGAAGAAGAGGCTCTGAGAAGAAAAACAATGTTTGGCAGGTCTTCTGGGTCATATCTTCGAAGGGCCTTTTGTGCCAACATCAGGAGTTCTTATGTCATCCTCTTTCTTTGTTTATATCTTTGTTTATCTGGAGTACCTCCTTAAGAAAATTCCCCCAAAAGGTAAACTTTCTTTTCTTTCTCAAACTCCCTTTAATTATTATTCTCCAGTCCTATTTCACTCCCCTCTCCTACTCAAGCAGCCATTTCAATGTGCTAAGTGTGCATCTTTTCTTGCAAAATGTGCATTGCTCTTTTGTTTCTATAAAGTTTTAAGTTTAAGTAAATGGCATTGTGCTATTTGCTGGTCTTTTGTCTGTTCCCGCTCAGATCCATTCCCTGCATTTCTGCTCCTCTGCTTTTTATTAAACACGTGGGATGACCCTTGCAAACAGCATTTCACAGACTTCCTTGGCTTCTGGTTAGATATGACCAGTGGGAAGCACTAGTGGCAGATTAGAAGGAAGAAGGAAGGGAGAGGTCAGAGTATCCCCCCTAGTCCCACCTTCACTTCAAATGGCTACATCTCCACTGTCCTTCCAGCACCGGCCATATGGCCCTGACTCCCAGGCCCTTATAATTTTTTTCCTTTTGTTCTTCTAGCACATGCATTTTTATCCAGCACATGCAATAACACCCTCAAGGGGTAAAAATGGTTCTTGGGATGGAAGGGAATCTTACTTTTTAATGTTTAAAGCATACACACATACACACACGCTGTGTATAAACAAATATATTGTGTTGGAGAGGGTAATTGGGAAAAATATCTGAAAGTCTCCTTAAAGGGACAATAATGAAAAAAAAAAAGATTGAGTTATAGCACATCAGCTGTTTATTTCTCATGGTTGTGAAAGCTAGACATCCAAAATCAGATGTCAGCAAGGTCATTCTTTCTCCTAGGGTCAGTAGCATGCTGGGATGGCAGTCCTCTGTTACATGGTGCTCTCTCTCTCTGTTTTGTTCTGACTTCTGGCTTCTACTATCTGCATCCAAATTTCCCCTTTGTAAGACCTCTAGTCATATGGATTAAGACCCACCCTGGTTCAATTAAGCCACACGTCAACTAATAATTTTGTCCAAAGATCCTTCTAACGAATGTGTTCACATCCACAGGAACCCAGATTATCACTGAAATCTCTTTCTCTTCTCTATCTATATGTAGTCTCTTGATGACCACATTCATTTTATGGCTTCAAATACCATCTATATGTTCAGGCCTCTCAAATTTCATCTCCAAGCTGAAATTCAGGCTCGCAAATCCAACTGGTACTTGCTGTCTCCAATTGGACATTTCATTACTAATGTGTCCAAAACTGAACTCCTGATCTTCCCCCAATCCTGCTTTACCCTACTCTTACCCCATCTCCCTTCTTGGCAATCTCATTTTTCTTACTGCTCAGCATATCAACTTTGGAGTCATTCTTTTGCTCACCATCAATATTCAATCTGTCAGCAAATTCTCTTGCCTATATCTTGAACACATATCAGGGTAAACCCACTTCTTACTATTGTCATTGCTAGTCTAAGCCACAGTTATCATTCATGTGTATTATTGCAATAGCTTTCTGTTTTCCTCCTTGCTTCACTTTATGCTTCTTAACTGAGTGGCCAGAGAGCCTATGATAATATGTCATATTATGTAATCCCTCTGCTCAAAGCCATCCAGTGGCTTCCATCTCACTCAGAGGAAAAACCAGATCCTCACAATGGTTTGCATGATCTGATCCCTGTGACATCTCTGATGGCATCTCCTTCTCTCCTGTTTGCTCACTCCTCTTCATTGCTTCTGCAATGAGCTAGGTATACTTCTGCCTCGGGGTTTTACAGTTGCTACATGATCTACTTCCTTATTTACTTTGCTGAAATGTTACTTTTCAGCTAGGCCTTCCCCTATCACCCCCTTTAAAATCAGAGTTTTACCCAATCAACATTGCCTATCCTCATTCTGTGATTTTATTTTTTGTATAGCACTTACCACCTTATAATGTACTGTAATTTACTTTGTTGTGTGTCTCATTATTAGACCTTAAACTCCATGTAGGCAGGGATCTTTGACTGTTATGTTTACTACTTTATTCACAGCCCAAAGAACACTTAGCATATCATAGACACTCAATAAATACCTGTTTAACAAATAGATGAAGAATCGAATGCCCTTATCACATTTTATGCAATGCTGTGGGTTTAATATTTTTGTAGTTCTGTGTGCATTTTTTTTACAAGTTTCATCTTTTTTTGAAAATTTTTTTAATTTTTATTTTTTTATTGACTTTGTAATAATATTACATTAAAAATATATATATATGAGGTCCCATTCAACCCCACCGCCCCCACCCCACCTCTCCCCCCCCCCCAGCAACACTCATTCCCATCATCATGACACATCCATTGCATTTGGTAAGTACATCTTTGGGTACAAGTTTCATCTTGATTTCCTAGTAAACATCTTTCTGAAGTATGATTCTCCTCTCAGTCTTTATGATAACATAACCTTAATTTCTGCTTTTTTTTTTTTTTTTTTTGAAATATGTTACATTTAAAAGGAATTGCTCTTGTTTTTCAGTGAGGAGAGAGATTTATACCCATGCCTGATTTTGGCTAGTACAAAATTTGAATGTCTTTGGCCTAGTTCACCCTTGTTTTGAGTGCTGATAGAAACCTCTCAGATCAACAGGTAGGAGGGAATTTCATGAACCATAACTCCTTGACCCTGAAGATAATGTCTTGCTGCAAAGCTGAGGTATGTACTACTTTTCTACCTGCTCTTCCATGTTCTTTTATACGCTATAATTAGGGAGCATATACAAACGAAAATCTAAACATGCACTTCTGCCAAGATTCTTTTGTTTCCACATCATCTGAAGGGCTTTGCTTTGTAAAGTACCATAAACTACTGCCACTTTTCTACTCCTTGATACTTTCTACTGAGTTTTCTTAGATTTGTAATCTCCAGATGGATATCAAAAGAGAGATACATTCCCACTGCTCAGCAGGCTTCAGCAGCACTTGAACTTCAGAAAGTCAGTGATTTAGCTTTCTTGTTAATACAGGCCCTTCCTTCATTTCTGAGTTTGACGATGGCAGACAGTGGGAGAAAAAGGAAGTTCCTTCCTAATTTCTTTCGGTCTATCAAGCATTCTCTGTTGGTAAGCCTTAGTATATTATTTTTTCCTAGGGAATAATCCGTTACATGAAATTGCTAAAAATAGTCTTATTCTTTAAATTTTATTTGAATCTGAGTTATTTCCTTCTCATCACTTCTTATTTTGTCTATTTTCACTTTTCATTTGTTTTCTTTATTTTTCTACTCTTTGCAATTTAGCTATTTTTTGCCTCTTTTCTAATTCATTATTTTTTCTTTATACTTTATTAATTCCATCTTTCTGCTTTTCTTAAGTTTATATTGTAATTTTAAGTTGGATGTCTAATTATTACCTTTTTCCTTTTTCTTTTATATTCAAATAATATTTAAAACTATTATTTTTCCTTTAAGTCCAATTCCTTTTTTTTTCATAGGGTCTTATGCAGTATATTTTCATCTTAGAGGTTTTCTAGATATTCTTGAGTTTCTGTTTATATTTCCTCTGGCATCTTCAAGAATATTTAATTAGGAGGTTGGGAAAGGCTAAAATTGGAAATGTCTTAAAATATGGTATTCTCAATAACTGTACTTAAAAAATTAAATTAAGACCTAATGATAAAATCAGCAAAAAAGTGTGAGAGTTAAAGTAGTTATTCCAAATCAATATCAGACTGCCTTTCCACTTAGACTTATGTACAACCAGTATGGGCTGGAAGAATTTGTTGAGAAAACTGAAAGTAAAACTCTAGGGCAAGACTAAGGAAAACTAATGGGAAAAACATTGTTGATGTGTCAGCACCTGAATCACATTGACAAAGAACACTCTTCCCCACGGCCTCAAGTCTTTCTTGAATGCTTAGGTGTCTGAACCACACAATGTAGCTCTTAATTACCCTGTGCTGGTTTGTAATTTCTCATGTATTAGATTGTAAGTTACTTGAGGGCATAGGTGTGCCCATTACAGTAATAAATCCAGGAGTTCATCTTGCTTAATTGTACTGCAGAGGATCGTGGCTGGCAGGATCAAAATTTCATGGGCACAAAGCAATCACAATGCCCTTAAATGCATTTTTAAAGTAAATAAAAGTTCTAGAAGAGATCTGCTATCAACACAAATTGGATTAGCTGGCATTAAAAAATCTGCTCTGGATCAATCACCATTTTTAACTGTTTGGGAGATATTGCTGCAGTGTTATAATATGCTGAGGCAGATTTTTCCTCAGGTTTTATAGTGTACAGAAAGTGACTTTTAAAAAGATTTCAAAGTGTCCTTTACTTTGAAATTATATGTCTTTTGCACTTGCATTCTCTGTTGTTTGGTTTTCCCAGGTCTCAGCAAAATGCTTGTGTAACTGTCTGACCTTTTCACAAATTATGGCAGTGCTTAACGGTACATTTTTCTGGGCTTGGTCTTCTCTCTGTATACTGAGAACCATCTCACACAAAGCAGTGCTCCCTGCATCTTCCCACTTGGGCTGCAGAAGTAGGGACAGTCATTGCTCTGGGTAGGAACTGAATGTACCATAGGCAGATAAAATGGTAATTGAGTGAAAATTCATCTTTGCAAACACATAACCGTGACTTTTTAAATCCATAGTTGGTAAGACCACTGTATTTGGTGATTATTGCATCTCCCCTTGATAGATCATAATGATTATAATAAAGATAGCAGCTATTATTTATCAAGTCCTTACTCTCCTCAGATACGGTTCTTAGCCCTGGACTCACTCACTTAATTTTTACCACAACGTCTGAGGTATTAACTATTATGTCCCCAGTTTATAGATAAGAGAATGAATGCACAGAGAGGTTAAATTTTCCAGTTCGCTGAGCTAGTAAGTGGCAGATCTGGAGTTCAAACCCCAAGCAGTCCAGCAGCTGCTTTTAATACCCAAGCATCAGATAGTAGATTTTAAGTAAATATCTATCCAGGGTGTTTGATATGATCAGCAATAATAACAAAAATTATAGAAATCAAAGCATTTCAAAGCTGGAAGAAGACTGAGGAATCAACTATCTAGTCAAATCTCTTCAGTTTTCAGATGAGATTTGGAAGCCGGGAAGAGCCGGAAGAGCAGAATCACAGAACTAGAAATGGGCAGTGCCAGGAGTTGAAGTCAGGCCATCTGCCTCCCAGGATATTGCCTTTTCAATGGCATTATCTTCTTTTTTCTTGGCTTTTATTATACAGCAGCATGTATAGGAAGAGGGAATTTTTATTATTCCTACTTTTAGTCTATAATTGGGCAAAAAAAAGGGAACAGGGACATAACATTTGTTGAGCATCTGTTATGCTCTGGCTCTGTAATAATTCCAGGATTCAGACAACTATTGCTTTTTACAATTGAGGAAGTTGAGGCTCAGAGAATTTACAAGTCCTAGAGCTAGTAAATGGTGGAAATGGGATTTGAATTCTTATTCATCTGACTTTGAAGTCCAGTTTTGGACTCATTAGGCTACCCTAGGTCAAGGCCTTCAGAGAGTACAGAAACTTCATCCACCACTTATTTTAGCTCTAGAGATTTGTTCTTTTTTCTGACTGCATAGATCCTTGTGGATTCCGGGGATGTGCTCTTCTCCAATTTTGCAAATATGCCTGCTGTAGCTATCAACGATGCAGTGAAAGAGGAGGTTTTATAGATCTCTCTGCTTTTGGTGAAAATGCTTCCTGCTGAGTGCCTCCTGAAAAAAACACAACTCCACTACTAAGAGGGCCTTTTGTTTGTAATTGCTTCTTAGGAAAGACTCTCAGAGATTCCTCCCTAGCTGCGGTAGCTGGGTTGTAAATTGTCTGCACTTTGTCTTGCTGGGATTTTGTGGTTTAATTCTCCCATGCCGCTTACATGGGCTACATTTGCAGACACAAAGAGGAGCTGGACTACAGTTTAGCTGTCTTGCACCAGCTTGCACCCTGGATTATCTAGTATCCCAGGAAAAGTGTTTGTATCCAAGATAATCCTTCCTCTGGACTTGTTTTCTTTCTGTGTTTTGATTTCCCCAGAAGCAGAAGAGTCAAGTTGCATCTCAGAAAAAGCAGAGAAGGGGAAAATATTCAAATTGCTGGGTAGGATGGCACCTCTGACTCAGTGTTTGTCAGTGTCCACCACAAGAAAATCTCTTGCTACAATCTTTGCTTGTTGGTAGACCATGTATTTTCCATACTCATGGGATCTAATATCTAACACTCTGAAAGTAAATCCAAAGTACTAAATAATTTAATAAAAATGAGGGAGAGGGCCTGTGAAATGTTTGGTGTAAATATTTGGTAAGAAATTTTGTTCTTTGTTCTTGTTCCCCTGGTAGCCACTGAAAATCCTGATTGGGGCTAATAGGGTGTGTCCTTTCTCTTTTTATGGTACTTTCTTTTTTATGAAATCTATCCCAGAAATCTGATCCAAAGAAGCATGAGGATCTTTGTTTTCTCTTCAGTGACTGTACTGACAGTGCTGAGCTTAAGGACAGGGGTAACTGGAGAGGCAAAGGGTAAAAGCTTGCACCTAACCACTTGTTTCCCTTATTCCCTGTCTCCATGTCAATCAGGCAACAAGAGGGGGCCCAGGCTGTTTCTTGCCTTTGTCACAAAGTCACTCACTGGATTTGGACAAGTAGCATAGCTTACCATGTTGTCCATGGGTTCCACGTCACCTGGTTGACCTCACCACTGCCAAGTCCATTTACACCCAAAGGACACAAGCAGCTCTCTACAAGGTACCATTACAATGGATCTGCTTCTTTACCTGGATGGCAACTCAAATTAACATAATCATATCCTAATGGATTATGCCACTTTCAATTTGCCAAATATATTTAAAGAACATTTTTTTCAACAGCAGTGTCATATCTAGTCAATCAAATAATCCATTTACTCACTTGCTCCTGGCCAAAGGAAAGGTCATATGTCTGTCTTATAAAATGAAAGAGAATTGTTACAAGACTGAGGCCAAGTGTAGCACATTTCAGGTGCCATTGGCTACTTGAGTGGCCCAGACTTGACTAATCTCATGGTAGGGGTGAGACCTGCAGAGCCAATTCTAATAAAAAGCAAACAGACAAAAATAAAAACTTTCCACTCTTTGATTAAAGACATTACCCCAGCTTTTGTTTGGAAAGGGATGATTGTTATCCACATTCAGGAAACTCCTGTGAGCTGTTCAAATGTGACATGGAAATAATCAAGAATGTTACGTGAAGGAATATTGGAAAAGTAATTAGATTTTCCTCAGTTCATCGTCTAATTAGATGGCAGGTTAAAGTCCAAGGTAATGAAATTAAATCTAACCACTGTTGAGCCAGGGACGTTATTTGCTGAGCACCCCCAAGCACTTGGTACCGTAGGAGACACATGCGGATGCAGAAGCCCTGAAGAGCCAGGAGGGTAAGGTTTAGTTAGAATTTGACAGCCTTTGATTTAAAACAGGGAAGCTGAGAATGAATTGGCAAGATGTCAGAACACAGGTATGATCCTCTGTGGTAAAAAGAATGATACTAATATATAGAGGTCTCAATTTGCTCAGCTTCCAGATTTTTCAGTTTATGTTGATAGGACTAATAAATGGTTACTTTTCCTTTGTTAATATATTTTTGTGGGTAGGAAGAATGGACCTTTTAGCCACAGCAGTGGTTATGGCACCATTGACAAATAATGAATTGTGTGTGAATTAGAGACAACCACAGGGTCAGAAGGACAATCCTCAAAAGTAGCTGAACTGAGTCAGTCATGTTCTTAACAGAAGAGAATAAACAGTAAAAGAAATACACACATACGCACACACATGTGAGCACAAACAGACCACAGAATGGGAGGCAACAAATTATTAGCCTCATTCCTGCCTCGCTCCCAGGAAAAAGGACCCCTGAGGAGCACAGCGGCCCCAGGCCACTCTCCCAAACCTCCCTTCCATGGACTCCTCCATTTCCCAGTGCCCAGCGAACACTGGTGAGCTGAGTACTGCTTTATCTCCCCCTGGGAAGAGGAGAGCTTGACCATGTGGTTTCTTACCAGAGAAGCATCATATAAAAAGGGAATCACCACACCTGCCTTAGGGGGCCTAGGGCAAGTTAAATTTTGTGTTTCAAATATGGGCTGGGGTTGTATCCCTCAAACGTCCACTTTTCCTTCTCCTGTAGGGTTCCCTCCATCTGAAGATTTAGGAAAGAAGAGGAGTTATCTCATACCTACTTCCAAATTGTCCATCCCATTATCATGAGCACCTCCGCATCCCCCCAGGCCCCCGTGCCCACTAGCCCTACAGCTACACCTGCTTGGAGCCCTACTTATGTCCCCTCAGTATCTGCATAGGATGCAGGTCCCTCCACGCAGCCATCAGAGCAATGAGAATGTGGGTCGTCCTCACTCTTCTTGCCTGTCCATCTCTTGTTGCCACTGTGCTATCTCACGGGATTAACCAGGTAGATTAATGACTAAAAGGAATTTTAGGGTCAAGGGGGAGATGTATAAATTGTGCTTAAAATATGAATTTTCCTATATCCCATGGAAAAACCATCTGAAAATGGAGGTTCTTTTGTGGATGTCCTAGTTATGACTTTTGTGCCCCTGTTCTAAGTTAGCTCTTTCAGCAAGAGTGCATCCTTCTGCCCTCTGCCATGAGACTATCTATATTCTGGAAAATCTCATCTCTCATTTTGTACCCACAAATGTGTACTGCCCCATTCCCAATTTTTAAATCTGATTTACTGAGTCTAGACTAACAGTTTACTGAGATCCCCCTCCCAGCCCTTAGCTCCACATCCACAGGGGACTTGGAAGCTGTGGGGATTACTCCAGTGTGGGTCTGAACATGAAGTCTGGTCACTTGTGAGGTTGCCCCACAAGGGTATGAGATCAACATGTTCCTTTATTTGTCTGAACATTCAAACTCTTGGTTTTCTCTCTAATACACACATACACACACCTTGGGGACGACTGTTAATTCTCAGGGACAGTGTGGTTGAAATCCATAAAAAGAAACACTTTCCTGACTGCCCTAGTTGTTCACGTGTTGTTTCCCACAATGGTGCCCCTCACTTTTTAAGTAGCTTAAGAGTGGTTCTTTCCGCTTATCTCCGCCCCCATCCCTTTTCTCCCATCTTCAAGTTGTGTTTGTTTGGACCCCAGAAGACTAGAAAAATAGGACTACTCTGAGCAACATAACTCTTGGGTGATGTTTCCCTGGCCTGATGAGGTACAAAGGCCTGGCACGGGAAGTCCTCCATCCCAGTCTCTGCCTGAGAGGTGGGGAAGGGCCTGTGTGCGTGTGAAACTCATTCTTCCACTTATCTGAGTAAATGTTGACATCATTTTATAAAGCATGTAACATAAAGCATATGTAGTGTTTTGGAGATATGTACCCCCAAATCATGTTCTTACACTTTATCCATTCCTGTGGGTATGAACTCTTACAAATCCGACCTTTTGGTGAGGTTACTTCAGTTAAAGTGTGACCCACCTGAATCAGGATGTCTTAATCCTCTTGCTGAAGGCCTTATAGGGAAGGTCACAGAGAGTGAGAAAGTCACAGGGCACAGCCAGAAGCTGAAGGTCAGTGGAAATTGGGAGAGAAGGAAGAAGCCCAGAGAGGCTGCCATGTCCATTGCCATGTAATAGAAAAGCCAAGGACCAAGAATCACCAGCAGCCAGCCCTAGCACATCACAGTCTTCTGGGAGAAAGCATCTCCTTGGTGGGACCTTGACTTTGAACTTCTAGCCTCCAAACTGTGAGCCAATAAATTTCCATTGTTTAAGTCAACCCATTGCATGGTATTTGTTGTGGCAGCTAGGAAACTAAAACAGCATATTGCTTTTTAACCTCTGTTAGTTCTTTCCATTTAGATCACATTTTAAAAGATCAGAGTCATGTCTGACATTTTCCTTGATTTTAAATTTCCCTTCCTGGTGTGGCTGGTTTTTCCCTTCCAACACTTTAGGTCTGCTTGAATGTCACCTCCTCAGAGTGGTCTTCTTTGACTACCCATCATAAAAGTGGTCCTTGCCTGTACTTTCTACCATAGGATCCTGTTGATTTCTTTTGCAACTAGTTGATTTCTTTTCCAACTAATGGTTGTATTTAATTAGTTTATTTTTACTTTTCCTTCTAGAGCATCAATTCCTCTAGAACAGGGGTGACATCTAGTTTGTTCTTTCTTGAATACTGAGCTCTTAGCTTAACGCATGTGGTAGGTAGCCAAGGAACGTTAATTTGAGAGGGAAGAATAGCTTAGAAGCAAAGAGCATGTCTCCAGACTCAGACTCAGACTCAGACTGCCTCGGTATGAATGCTTATTAGTCACGTTCTGTGCCTTCAAGATGCTCAAGGTCTAGTAGAGCTTCTAATTCTTGGGCCCTGTTTCTGATGCAGTTCTCTATGCCTCAGTTTCTCCATCCATAAAACTTTCTTAATAATAATACTCACATCATAAAGCTCTTATAAGGATTAAATGAAATATATGAAATGTGGCACAAATTAAATACTACATAAAGCTGCTATTTACAAATGACTTAAATTGTAAACAACTTTACAATAATTAGTATAAATTTCTAGATTTTCTGCTACTGTCCTTTTACATTTTAAGATGTAGATATTAACCTCCTGCAACAGGATGAAAACTCTGGCAGACTCCATAACTTTCCTAATTTCAGTGCAGAAATTAGAATGGCTTGTCCTATGTATAAAACCTAACTCTTCTACCTTGATTGCAAATCAAACTTTTCTCTTTCCCTCAACTTTAGATGAGTTATAAACCACCTTGGTAAGAACTATGATCCCTTCTTATTTCTCTTTTTCCTCCCTTTTTCTCCCACCATCCAGTCATAGCTTCTGACATTTCACTCTTAGACCACAAAGGGGAAAGTGAGAAGAAAAATTTTTTACTTGACTTAGACTGTCATACGATGGCTTCATAAGATGGCTTTGAATTTTCTGGGTTCAGCAGATGTTCAAAGCTGAATCAGAAATAACAAAAGCTGAATGCTAAAGTACTGGCTTTCATAGATTCTTAGGGAACTTGCTGCTGGGTCCTTCTGACCATAATCTCCTTGAGAAAGGCATTTTGTTTTCTTTTCTGATTGCCAATATCCCTTTTAGCTCACATATTTCCTGGGGTCACACACATGCAAAACTTTTTCGTTTGGCATCCTTCCTTCATCTAGGTAATCTTCTTGGGCATCTTTTAAAATGACTCCAGGCAGTATCTCCTACATGGACGGAAACACTCCTGCATCCTTCACTCTATTGTTGGTGAGAGTGCAGTTATTTCTCAAACACAGCTATCTCACACCACCTCAGACCAATAAACACAGCTTCTCATTTTGAGATTCTTCAGGCATGTGTTAGGACCTGTACTCTGTGGCAAAATTCAGGGGACACATAACAATGCCTTCATTTTTAGTGTCCCAGTTAAAGCCCCTCTCACTAGGGTTGGGATGAGGTATAAATCATCCCCACTGCACCCCCGGGGAACAGAGGGCATGAGATTAACTACAGAGTAGTCCTTCCAAATCCCTTCTCACAAATCCACTCTTTATCCCCACTTACACAATGCCTATGTATTATTCTTGAGAGATTTGGAGCTCTCTAGCTGCCCATTTTGAAATTTCTGTTTTATTATCTACTGCTTTACTCCATTTGGCCAAAACAAATATCATGAAATGAATTAGCTTAAAGAATGGGAATTTATTGGCTCCCAATTTGGAGGCTAGGAGAAGTCCAAAATCAAGAACCTCACTCAAAACTTCCAATTTAACAATCTGTTACAGTAGGGGCGGGGAATACAAAAGTAAGTGGTATACTATGTTTCTGGAAAGTTCAAGGTCTAGTAGAACTTCCAATGCTTGGGTCCAGTTTCTGTAGTTTTCCTCTCCTCGCTTTCATGGTCTCCTCAATCTTCTATTTCTCTATTATTTGCGACTCATATTTCTTCATTTTATTTTCTCTTTTGTCTTCTCCACACTCCTCTTATCTTCTCTTACTTCCTTTCACCTTTCTTTTTCTTTTCAGTCCTATTGTGCTTCCTGCCTCTCTCTTTTCTTTTCTCCTTTCACGCATGTGAGTTTATGCCATTACCATCTTAAAAAAATCTCTCTTAATTCCATTATGTCTTGTCATTCCTTCTCTTCTCAATTCCTAAGCAAATGGGTCACTTTTTGCTCCTATGATAATTTTATTTCCTATAATAATTACGTCCTGATTATTCCAGTTTGACTTTTAAACTCAACAATCTTTGAAAACTGTTTACTTTCAGCTCTCTAAAGACCCACTACTGATTATTTGATGCCACAAATATAAATATCTATATACTCCTTTTCTACTTTATTTTTTCCTTTTGACCTCTCTTCAGTAGTTCTTGGTTTTGGAGACTTTGGTTTTGGAGATGCTCCTCCTTAAGGCAGAGGCATACTTGCCTTATTTTTTCATCCAAATTGAACATCACAGTTAAGCATCTTATAAATGTTTGGAATGCTTAAATTAATGAATACAAAGCTCACAGTTGTTCTATTTATGCCATTGATTCTCCTATTAATTCCATAACAAAATTTTATTGGGTTCTTACTATGTTACGAACACTATTTTGGATATTGGGCACCCAAAACAGCTATGACCTTTGTTCTCATGGAATATATATTCTAATGGGAGGCATAAAATAAGTAAATAAATAAAGATATACTAATTTTAGATAGTTATAAATGTTATGAAGGAATGAAATTATGGGGTTAGTATGGTGACAAGAGGAGATGGGCTGGGTGGGAAATTTTAGATAAGTGGTCAGAGAAGTTACTCTGAGGCCCTCATATTAACCTGAGACCTCTTATGATCAGAGGAAGTTGGCCATGGGAAAATTAAGAGGAAGAGACTTCCAGGAAGAACACACGGTGCAGATATCTGAAGTGAGATAAAGCTCAATGTGCCTGCAGTGTAGTGAGCAAGAGAGATTAGCTCAGACATGTAGGCAGGGGCCAAATCATGCAGAGCTTTTCAGACCAGCATGAGGAATTTGAGTATTACTCGCATTACTCTAGGAGTGCCAGAGAAACAAAGAAAAGTTTTAAACCAGAGAAGGGAATGATCTGATTAAAATTTTAAAAGATTGCCTTGGCAGCCAGTGGGTAATAGATTTTAGGAAAGCAAGACTAGAAGCAATAAGAGAACAATTAGGAGGAATAAAGTTAGGTGAGAGATGAATTTGTCTTGGGCCAGGGTGGAAGGATCAGTGATGGAAACAAATGAATGGATTCAAGATAATCTATGAGTTAGACTTGATGGACTTGATAATTTGATAGAGGGGGTGATGAAAGAAAATGGTGAAAAATTGTTTTTAGGTTTTTGTCTGGGAAACTGGGTACACCATAATGCTATTACTGAAATGGGAAAGACTGGAGGGGGAACAAGATTGGGGTTAGAAAATTGTGAGTTCTATTTAGACTCATAAAGTTTAAGATTTCTTTTAGGACTCCATGTGGAAATATCTTTCAGACAGTTGTATGACAACTGGAATTTAAGGGAGAGATCTGAACTAGAGGTGGAAACTTGAAGTTAGTGTATGGAGGGGATTTAAAGGGAGTGATCCAGTTCCAAGGGAGTGAGTGAAGATAGAAGGAGGAGTCTTTGGACCCAGTCTTGGGATGTGCTGAGATTTGGAGGGGAACAGAGGATGCTGGTCTGGCAAATGAGGCCAAGAAGGAGACACTCAAGCTTTATATGAAAACCAGTATACTGTGGTGTCATCAATGACAAAAGAAGAGAATATTTCAATAAAGCGGTGGTTGGGAAGTTGAGTTGAACAAACTCAGAGAAATGACCACCAAAATTGGCAACAAGGCCTCACTGGTGACCTTGAAAAGAGCAGTTTTGGTGCAATGGTGGGAAAAGAAGTATGATTAGAGAGGAGTGAAGAGAGATTGGGGCATGAAGAGATGGTGACTGTTGACAAATTTCTAGATGTTTTGCTGTGAAATGGGTGCAGTAGCTGGACAGAGACCTGGAGTCAATGGAATGTTTTTTTGTTGTTGTTATTCGGTATGGAAGATTTACATTCTTCGTGGTGAAATTTGTATATTTCTTGGAGAGAGGGTGAAATGGTGGTAAGAGGAACATTCTTTGTTTTTTTTAAGAACAAAATTTATCTCTTCAATTTATTTGGTCTTCTTTTATGTCTTTGAATAAACCCTTTGTAATTTTCTCCATTGAGGTCTTTGTATATCTTTTAAATTAAAAAAAAATTTTTATTATTGTCTCTTTTTAAAAAGATAGATCACACAAAACGTTATGTTGAAAAACACGAGAGGTTCCCATATACCCCACTCCCCACAGACCCCGCTCCTAAGAGGAACATTCTTAAAATTTCTCCTGATTCTATTATTTTTCTTCTTTTCTAGATAGTTACCCCTTCTATAAGTAAATAGTTCCCTATTTTATAAAGATAATTATGATATATTCCTCTTCTTTCTAGAAGTGCTTCAGACTTTTTCTGCCTTTCATGACAGGCTACAAGATTTTTTAATGAAATACCTTCCTGCAACATTGGATCATCTCTTTGTAGACAGTTCTGGGGCCATGGAGTTTTGGGTAGAAGGGGACGATTCCGAGTCCTGTTGGGACTGGACTGAAGTTGAGGCTGAGAACAAGTTTTGGCAATTAAATACTGCTGGATTCATCCATGAAATCCTAGTTGGTTAGTAGTTATTGTGGCTAGTAACTATGGGACTCAAAGGGGGATGCTGTTGTATGATTTTATAAAAAAGGAGGGATGTGCAAAGAATGGAATGGGATCATATTGTTTTCATGGCATCCATGGCTTGAATAATAGAAGTTTTCTTAACAGTCTATTTTTAAAAAAGGAATCTATTTTTTAAGTAGAATAAGCATTGGAAGTTTTTTCATATATTTGGAATGTGAGAAATGTACTAATGGGCTAGTGAGTAGTATCATGGTTTATCCTGAAGAAGTCAAGGTGAACAGGGACTAATCTATTGTCTGCAGAGCTGTTTTTTGTACAGCAAATTGGAATTACTCAAGTTTCCTCTATATAGTCTGTGTAACATAAAAAGTCAGTATAGAAAATCCTTATTGACTTGATGATAAGGCTGTGTGATGAAAGCAGTAATCATGTTTAGTCCAGCTATGAAACAAAATGCAATCCTCACACTCGCACACTGCCTGTGATAGGATTATATTCTGATTGACTGAAAATGTGGTCAGCAGGAGGATCATTTGGCAGCAGAAGAGGCCGATTTTTCTGGTGATCCAGAAATCAGATTTTGATTCTGATGATTAGATATTTAGCTTATAGTGTTCTCATTCCTAAAGAATGCCGCCAAGGTCAGTCTGTCTTATATACTTTAGAGAATAAATGAATAATGGTTTATCAGAACAACAAATAAGTCAACTAAAGCCTTGTGTCTCACTACTGTAATCCTTCACCAAGCAAATTCAGCCCTCATATCTGCTTGGGTACAGTGAGATTTACGGATGATATGGAACTGCTGTGTAGTTTTATTATGTGAGGAAAGAGTACAGATATTTATTTTAAGGGGGGTTTAACTTTGAGATGTGACAAATATTGGAAATTTCTGAAATGGTTCTTTAAGTGTCAGCTGAATATTTTTACTATAAAATTAATGTATGTTTGAGTTAAAGAAAATCTAATAGCATAGAAAGGTATAAGATAAAAGTCCCACATATGCTCCAAGCCCAGTCCACATCCCAGAGATAATCACTGTGAATCGTCTCTTATGTATTATTCCAGAACATTCCAATGCACATATAAGGAATATACACATAATTACATAAAATAATAGCTAGCAGATAGTGTTTATTATGTGTCTGGCACTGTGCCAAATGGTTTACATGACTATTTCATTAGGTCAATCACCACACCAGGGAGCCAAGAGTGCCTACAACTGAAAGCAGGAGAATTGCATCCAGCATCCATGTGGAATCTAAGCCCCCTCTTGATATAGATGTGGAGTGGACACAACCATTCCAGGGTTCACAAGATGGATGAATAGAGTATGGATTAGAGTAGACTTACTGATATTCTATTCATGAACTATTGTGATTAGTAATTGAAGAAAATGTGACATTGGTGTGGAGAAAGTGGCCATGGTGGCTGCTGGGGGTAGGGAGTGGGAGGAAGAGATGTGATGTGGAGGCATTTTCGGGACTTGGAGTTTCCTGGGTGGTGCTGCAGGGACAGTTACCGGACATTGTATGTCCTCCCATGGCCCACTGGGTGGACTGTGGAGAGTGTGGGCTATGGTGTGGACGATTGACCATGAGGTGCAGCGGTGCTCAGAGATGTATTCATCAGATGCAATGAATGTCTCATGATGATGGAGGAGGTTGTTGTTATGGGGGGAGGAGTGAGGTGAGGGGGGTGGGGTATATGGGGACCTCATTTTTTTTAATGTAACATTAAAAAAATAAAGACAAAAAAAAGATTTTAAAAAATCCTCATAGTAATCTTACAAAGTACATACTGTTATCATCCTACATCAAATACGCAGACATTGAGGCATAAAGAGGTTAAATATCTCATTTAAGATCACATAGTTCATTGCAAATTGGGCAGTGTATTTTCAGATGTCATACTGATAATCAAGGATTATACTAATACTGCTCCGTTCATTTGATGTTTTTTATTCATCCTTCCTAATAAGTATGTGCAGATCTATCTTCTTCGTTCTCATGATTGCATTATCATCTATGGTATGGATGCTGTATAAAGCATTTACCTAAACCTCTTGAAAATTGTCTTCAGTGTTTTGTCATTAAAAATACCCTTCTACAGATGCCTTAAACACATACTCAAATTTGGGGTAGGATAAATTTTTATTTGAAAGAAATGTCAGCAAGATTTCTAATTTGAGTTAATATTGCCAAATCGGCCCCTCAAAAAGTTTGTGCTACAACCAAGCCAAGGTCCACAGGAAGGAGGAATACAGGAAAGATTAGAGTGGACTTAATGATAGTCTATTCATGAACTATTGTGGTTAATAATTGAGAAAATGTGGCATTGGTATGGAAAAAGTGGCCATGGTGGCTGCTGGGGGCGGGGAATGGGAGGGAGAGATGAGATGTGGAGGCATTTTCGGGACTTGGAGTTGTCCTGAGTGGTGCTGCAGGGACAATTGCTGGACATTCTATGTCCTCCCATGGCCCACTGGATGGAACGTGGGAGAGTGTGGGCTTTGGTGTGGACCATAGGCCATGAGGTGCAGCGATGCCCAGAGATGTACTCACCAGATGCAATGGATGTGTCATGATGATGGGGGAGAGTGTTGCTGTGGGGGGAGTGGTGGGGTGGGGGTGGTGGGGGTGAATGGGGACCTCATATTTTTTTAATGTAATATTTTTTTAAAAATGAATAAATTGAGTAGAATTTGAAAAAAAAAGTTTGTGCTAATTTGTAATCTTGCTACCATGCATGAGATTCAATATTAAGTGTTACGAAATTATTAAAGTTACTGCTAATCTGTAAAAATATGGTATATAATTCTCATTTTAATTTGCATTTATTAATTACAAGTGGCATTAAACATCCTTTCATGTATTTACTGGACTTTTATATTTCTTTCAATATAAATTGCTGGTTTATGTCCCTTCCTCATTTTTCTGTTAGGTCAATCTCCTTGTCATATTCATATTAGTCTGTTAAATGTGTTGCAGATTCTTTCCAATTTAAAAATTTCTATTTTGACTTTTGTCAAAAAGAAATTTCTGGGTTTTGTTGTTCAAATTTAGCAATCTCTTTCTTTATGGTTACTGCTTATTTCATGTGTAGAAAGGCCTTTCCCTTTCTCAGGTAAAAGTAATAAATAAAATAAAACTATTCACCTATGTATTGTTTTAGCATCTTTGTGCTTTCTTATTTATACTTTTGAATTTTTGCTCCATCTGGGACTTATTTTTACATAAGCAGCAATTTATTTATTTTTACAAATGATGATTCAACGTGCTCAATACTATTAAATATTTTTCTCAATATTTAGTTATTCAAGAAATGTGTTTACTCAATACATTATTTATTATCTATTGTGCTTGTTTGAGTCTTTTGTGGATTCCAGAAAATCTTGTTCTTAATGCAAACCCAGTCCTGTACCTGTAAAACCATAGTAGACGGGAAGTTCTGATTGGATCGCTTCAGTTAAGAGATTTTGATTAGATTGTGGGATGCTTTATCTTCTTACTGGAGGACTGAAAAACTGCAGACACACAGAAAAAGTGGCAGAGACAGAGAACCCCCTAGCGACTGAGAGAGAGGTCCTGGAGGCTGGAGTCAGTGGAGCCCAGACTGACACATGGAAAGAGGCCCAGAGGAGGGGGCGAGGCAAACCATATGGCTGATCACCCACAGCTGAGCTTGGGGAGAAAGCACGCTGGAGGAGAAGGCAGAGACCCAGATTGCAGAGCTGCCATTATGTCTCGCCACATGATGGGAGTCCAGGATCACCTGCACCTGGCCTTCAGGGAGACAGCATCTCTGATGATGCCTTGATTTGGATGTTTTCACAGCCTCAGAAGTAAGCTTTTACCCTAATAAATTCCCATTATAAAAGCTAACCCATTTCTGGTACATTGCTCCTAGCAGCTTTTAGCAAACTAAAACATGTACCTTTATCAGAAGTCAAATTTTTCCATCTCTTAGGATCTGATTATTTTGTGTCAGTATCAAACATTTAATTACTATAGCTTTATACTGTGTTTTCACATCTGGTAAAACTATTATTACCTCAGTTCACTTCTGACTATTCTTGTATGTTTATTTTTTCCAGATGAACCTACATATAATTTTAAAAAAAGATTTTGTTTTATTTATTTATTTACTCCCCACCCCCCATTGTTTGTGCTCACTGTGTCTGATCATTGTGTGCCATGTCTGCTCATCTTCTTTTTAGGAGGCACTGGAAATTGAACCTGGGGCCTTCCACATGGGAGGGAAGCACCAATCACTTGAACCATCTCCACTCCCCACTTTGCTATGTCTCTCATTATGTTTTCCTCCCTGTGTCTCTTGTTGCATCATCTTGCTGTTTTGGCTCGCCATGCTAGCTTGGTCATCTTCTCTAGGAGGCACTGAAAACCAAACCTGGGACCTCACATGTAGTAGGCAGGAGCTCAATTGCTTGAGCCACATCTGCTTCCCAGGAGAGTTTTCAAATTCCTTCATAGAGATCCTGCTTATTTCATATTACTTGAATTATAATTCTGACAGTCATAATATAAACCTTGTGGTAATTATCCCCCCACCCCCAGATTTTCTCCACTTGCTTGCCCATCCTCTGAATCACTGTCCTGTATGCCTGACTCCCTGTTTCTTGTCCATCCTACCTGTTCCACTCTGATGCTTATTCCAGCTCAGACAAACAGCATATTCAGTGGTGGGGAGACAGACTTAGAAACTAGTGGCTAGCTTCAAATGAGAGGATGAAGCCATCCCTTTCTATGTTTCCTTCTCTTACTGCCTCAGAGGTGCTGGCAGAGTAAGAAAGGGATTTAACAGGTATTAAGGAAAATGTTGAGCTTGGAGCTAACTAAACCAGTATTTTGCAAAGTATTATCCAGGAACTACATGAATAAAAATCACGAGATGTGCTTGGTAAACACATAGATTTCTGGGTCCATCCTTAGACCCACAGACTCAGAATCTTTAGAGGCAATGCCTGGGAATCTGCATTTTCAATAAATATTCCAAATTAGTGCTTCTTAAACTGCACAGGAGTCATGTGGGGAATCTTGTTAAAATGCAGATGCTAAGTCAGTCTGTCTGGAGTGGAAGTGAGATTCTGCATTTCTAACCAGCTCCCAGCTGGTGATGGTGGAGTTGATCACTGGTCTCACTCCAAGTAGCAAGACTTTAGAGATTCTGTTGCTTCCTGAAAGAGAGAACCATTGAACTGAACTGGAATGGGAGCATTGAGGCTAGAAAGGAGACTTTTCTGAAGGAATCCTTTAGAAACAGAATGGGTGCTCTCCTGTGTGGTACCTTATATGTAGAACCCTGGCCCCTGCCACTATTTTCTCTGCTTCATAAATCTATTCATAAATTTAATCTATTCATCACCTCCAAATAACAATTTAGTCCACCCCAATTCCTGTGCACACTCTGACAGAGGCAAGGGTTATAGTAACAACCTCTTCTAAGCCCTCCCTGGGAAGGTCTAGGCATGACTCTCAATTTGAGAGACTTCAGCAATGTCCTTAGATTGGGATGCAATCTGAGGTTTGCAAAACACAAAAGGCTTCTCATAAGATACTTGTAATAGGGGAAGTTCTGATGCCCAGACTATGCTGGGGTGGCAAGCACAGTGCAATTGGAGGGCTCCAGGATAAGACTGGAATTTTGAGCAGACTATTGCTTATGCTCAGAATCATAGAATGAAGATGAAGCCTCATTTATCTGTACCACTGCCCATGGGGTTGAGAACCTGAATGAACCATCTAAATTCTCACAGCTATCACTTTTTCCAGTCTTTAAATAACTCGTGACATCAACTTACCTCTTAGAAAGATAGAAAATTGAATGTAAGTAATGCTTTGGATAAAACTCTCCAGTCTTTCAATCGCTGCTGTCTTCTGGTGGGGACTTGTTACTTGTGGCCACCATCATGAGCTACTGGATATTTCTTCTGTTTGGAAAGATTGAGCTGCTCCTCATCTTCCCACAGGTCTTGCTAGCATTGTTTTCCTGCTGGCACCCTGCATTTGAGATGGCCAGCCGTGCTTCAGAGTCATGCTACATTTGAGATGGCCAGCCCATGCTTCAGAGTCATTACTAGACAGCATACTGGTTCCCTTGGGAATCACACCCACCATCTTATCCTCCATGAGCTGAATGCTCACATCATTAAATGAGCAAGGCAGACAAGTCCTCTTCAGCATCAAAATACCCTTAATGGTTCCGTACTGCTGAGAATATGTATTAGACAACTCCAGGGGATGTGTTTCACATATGTGAATGGCATTCTGGATGTTTTGCAATGTGGTGGCCCTGATTGTAAGTCATTTTGAAAAATCATGGATTTGGGAAGCTAAAATGGGCATTAAGGGAATATTGGTTGGAGGAAAGGAAAGGAAATGGGAAGAGAGGAAACATATTGTGGCAACCCAAGTTTCTGTGCAAAACAGAAAGTGTGTCCTCTGTTGAAAATGGCCAAGAAACTGAGAATAAATCATAAGATTATATTATACCTCTCTGATGAAATTGACAGACATCCAAATCAAATCAACTTAGACAAAAGAGGAATGCCTTGGCCAGGTAATCCAACCAGGGATTGAGCAGTCAAATGTGGGAAGACCAGAGAGGCAGATGAGCCCAGAACTACTGTAATCAGACAGCCCCATGCTTTTAGAACCTGTCTTTTGTCTTTCTGAGAGTTGGCTTCACTTTCTCCCTGTAGGCTGCCTTCCTCTATGCATTAGAAAACATAGCTGCTGAGGTTTGCTTTTTAAATCTCCTCTCCCTCGGCGCTGACTCTCTGTCTTGGTTCCAGTGTATGAAATCCTGAGGGAAGACTCTGGTTGGCCTGTCTTGAACCAGGCAGCTGTGGCCAGGGAGGCAGGGTCATGCAGGAAAATGGCAGCTCCCCCATAGGGATCACATGGTTACAGTGGGGTTAAGGTTGGGAGAAATTCCCAGTAGAAGCATAGCCTGCTGGGAGACCATATAGTAGATGTCCACTATGAAGCCCGTTTGGCCTTCTACATGTACTGTAATCTCAGGGGGTTTGCTGTCTACTGCATGAAATCCCATCCGCATTCAGAAAGAATGCAGCTCTTTTCCGGCCTGTGGTTACACTAAAGGCTTTACCCTAATGCGATTACAAGGGGCAGCTGTATCACAGCAATAGTTGCTTATTTATTCACTGTAGTGACAGTTACATTTCATGGAGCAGCTGCTGAAGCCAAAAATGTTCAGCAAGGGCAAAATGTGATAAAAGCTCAATGCAATTTGCTTGCACATTATTAAGTTTTAATTTTTGTTTCAGGAATAAATTTTGTTTTCTGCAGCTATTTTCAACTTGTTTCTACAGTTGAAAAAGAAATGAATTACTCCCACCCCACCAATTAAACTTGTTCGAAAACCCTCTTGGATTTAAGACATGAGTTAACTCTGATTTGAAACACAGGCAAAGTAGAATTTATTTTGAGGAGGACGTAGGGGCTTATTGTGCTAGGGAATGGATTTACAATGGAGTTTTGAAGACATTTAATGTTAACTTTTCTGTATCATCATATCTTTACCTGGTGACAGTAAAATGGGAGTAAAATTAGTGTCTATCTTATAAGGCTGTTATGTAGATTAAATGAGTTGAATGTGCAATATGTTATATTAGTTATTGCTATTGTTATTATATAACTAATGAAATGTTTGTGTTACACGAGTGATGTCTTAGTCAACAATTTGACGTCAAGAAACAGACACCCTCTCAAAAAGTAGGGATTATTATAAGGCTACATTAGACAATGTTGTGGTCAAACAGGGCCTAAAATGAAATACACTTGGGCCTCAAAGGGACAGGAATCAGGTATGGAGATGATCTCATTCTCCCCAGCACCTTGTGGCCTCTTACCCTTTGTGATGGTTTGGAGCTTGGTACTCCAGACTTAATCCATTCCTGTGTGAACCCAGTGTAAGTAGGATTTGGATGAGGTTACTTCAGTTAAGGTGTGGCCCACCTCAATCTGTATGGCCTTAATCCTCTTATTTGGAGTCCTGTATAAGCAGAATTAAATTCAGACAGAGAGAGCTACAGAGGGAGCAGCCAGAAGCTGAAAAAGGAGGGAAATTTGGAAGAGAAGGGAGAGACCAGGAGAGGCTGCCGCGTGCTTTGCGACATGACAGAGGATCCCAGGATTAAGGATCACCGGCAGCCAACCTCAGAATGCCAGTCTTTAGAAAGAAAGCATCGTCTTGATGATACCTTGATTTGGACCTCTCCCAGCCCAAACTGTGAGCCAATGAATTCCCATTGCTTCAGCCAACTCATTGTATGCTATTTGCTTCAGCAGTCAGGAAAATGAAAACATCCTAGATCCTCTGTGTTTCTGTTCCCGTCTCTTATTTGCAGACCAGCTTCTATTTCCCGTTTGTGCTTTCTGCTCCCATGACCCATACTATATCTTACTTATGACTTTGGTTTAGCACCAAATCCATGCCCAAATCTACATGGTGTTTAGCTTCAGAGCCCATCACCAACAGATGCATTCTTTATGTCATAGTGTGGCTCTTGTTAGAGAATAGCTGGCCAGTCATTGGCCTTGGGTCACGTGTTCCACCCTGGGAAACTCAGCTATGATCAGAAGGTTGAGGGATCATGCATAACCACTTGGTTCTGCCCCTTGAGGAGGAGCTTTGGGGGAACAGTTGCCAGAGACAGAATGGTGGCATCTTAGAACACGTGCATTGCAAATGGCTGTGAATGAAATGATGAAATGCTAAGATCCTTCTGATACTAAATCCTGTGGATGGGATTGTTTAGTGTTCAATATTACCATGGTGTCAGAGTGCCAAACACAGTGCTCTAGAGGTTGGTGCCAAGCTATCCTCTAGACATGAACATTCTAGGGTAGTTATATCAAAGAGTGAACTTTTATGAGAATAGCTTTTTGACATGTTTGAGCCTCAGTTTCACCAATGAACAGCTGACAAGATCTCCTTCTAGGGTATTAGAATTAAGTGAGGAAAGGTATCTTATATCTAGTCCAAATCACTTGGCACATAGTAGATGCACAATAAATGCTATTGCCTTCTCTTTTCTTTTTCTCCTGATTGTGCATTGCCTACTATGGAAACACATTTGTTTGAAATAAGCAATTGAAATGATTTTCCTATTTTGTTGTACTTGAAAATAAATTCAATTATTTGTAGGTAATTGATTTAAGTGATGTCTATCCAAACAGCTTACCAGAATTTTCCTGTTTCTGATGGTAAAAAGAAAATCTGAGCCACTTAATATGTTTTATTGATTTCTTGAGATAAATGCTGGTGTGACTTTGCAAATCCTGTTTGTGTATTGAATTTGTAATAACAGACTATTTCAGGATTCTCTCCAAGTATACAGCTCTCTCCTTTGTGAAATGTTGGTGGCGTCTCACAGATGCAGCCCACCTGGAGGGGGAAATATTTCCTGAGCTGCTTCCTGAACTCATTTAATACTTAGAAAAGGGCACCTAATTATTTTACCTTTCTAGCCCCAGACGACACATATTCTCTTCTGGATGGAACATTCTCACTTCTTTCTTCCCAACTTCATGAATACTTCTTTGCTGTTAATCCTTTCCATTCCTCTCCTCTGGGCTTTCTCCTCCAGCGGTGCCCTTGTGCCCCTGAATCTTTAACCTCTGCCCAATGATTTCTCTCCATTATTCCACAAAGTTATACTTTCTCTCATATTAGGAAAAAAGTCCTCTCAGACCTTCTTTTTTGAGCTTACCATCTATTTTTTTCCTTATCGGCTACTTTCAAAAGGGTAGTATGAATTGATTTCCATTGCTTCCTCAAGTCTCATTCATCTTGAGCCAACCCACCCAAATTTTCTGCCCCAATCACTCCACAGATTCTGCTCTTCAATGCTATTGCTGACTATTTGATGCTAAATCATATAACCTCTTCATGATTGAGATTTTTTACTTCCTTGGGTTCTGTGATATGAGATTCTACTGCTTATTTTTCTGCCTCTTAATTGACCTCTCTTCCTCTCCACTTCATAGTCTATCTACCGGTTTCTTCCATAGAACTTAAAGATGTACTGAGTGTCTCCTTCACTAGCTATAAATTGCACGAAGGTAGGGCCCATGTCCATCTTGTTCACCACTTTAACTTAGTCGTGTTGTAATTCTTCCAGTCTATCTATTTGCTTTGAGGGTGTCTTTGTCTCCTCTCTCCCTTGCTCTCTTCATCTAATCAGGCACAGAGGCCAATTCTACCTCCTGCATATCTCTTGGCCTATCTCAATGTTCCCACTTCCACTGCTCAGCTTGAGGCCCTCAGGGCTAGGGGCAGAGTCTATTAATTGATATCCTTGCTTCCAGGGTGTCCCCACACCAGGCTGCCCCATGCATTGCTGGCAAATTGGCCTTCCTAAATCACAGTATAGATCACCTAACATCCTGATTACAGACTTCCAATTTTTCACAACAGTTAATGAATCGAGGCCATATTCATTTTCCTTACTATTTGGCCCTCAATCTATACTTCCTTTCTTTTCTCCTACCACTGCTCATCCTCCTAACTTGTATGCATGTAGGGAACTGGCTGTCAGGGAGGAGGAGGAGAATTACTTGAGACTTCTCTGGAGTGATGTCCAGCTCACTCTAGAGTTCCAGGGAATAACTATTAAGTTGGGAAGTGAGACAAAATTTAAAAACAATATCTAAAGGTCAAATTGAGAAGAAACAATAACTAAGCTCAAGCAATAGTCTGCTCATTTTGTTCAATTTAGACTAATGAACCTTAACTCTAGGGATAGGATTGAACCTAAATATCTCAAGATAAAAGACAGTAAAGAATAGTGGTAGAGCGCATGGGCTCTGAAGCCAAATTGCTTGGGTGTAAGAAACATTTCTACCATTTACTAGCTGTGTGAGCCTGAGCAAGTCATTTAATTTCTCTGTGTCTCAATTTCTTCATCTGTCAAATGGTGGTAGTGGAGTTGTTGGGATATTAAATGAGTGAATATTATAGAATGTTTAGAATAAGTGACACAGCACTATATAACTGCTAGTTATTTCTCATGTTGACCCAAGAAATATTTATCATATTTTTATATTTATATATATAAAATGGGAAGGCACTATGTACCTTTTGGATAAGGCATGAGGAGGGAGGTAAGAACAGGAAGGAAAAGGGTGGGAAAGGGAAGTCTAGTATAACTCTCAGTTTTCTGACTTGGGGCTCAATGAAATAGATACTACCCACTAAGGGAATGAACACAGTAAAAAAAGCAGGAAATAGAAACTTACGTGTTCAAGATTTATGCTATAATAATTTCCACTAGTTTATCTTTAGGCCTTCTCAATTAGCTGACACCTTTTGAAATATGGAATCCATAAATACTGTTATTAACTTACTTAAAGGGCCAAGAAAGATGTATCTGGGAAGAAGATGTGGCTCAAGCAGTTGAGCATCTGCCTCCTGCATGTGAGGTCCCAGGTTCAGTTCCTGGTGCCTCCTGAAAAAACAAAAACAAACAACACACAAAACAAATGAGAAAACCAACTCAGGGAAGCCAATGTGGTGCATTGGTTGAGTGCTGGCTTCCCACATATGAAGTCCCGGGTTCAATTCCTGGTTCCTGGTACCTCAAAAAAAAAAAAAAAAAAAAAAAGAATGTATCTTTAGGTAGATTAGAAATAGGTTTCAGAATGGAGAGGCTTTGGGATCCATATTCATATTCTTAACAATCCCTAAGAGATACCACTGAGGGAATCAGAAAGTATTGCCAGAAGACAATAGGATAATGAGACACTCACTCTATTTTCTGCCAGGAAGAAAGGGTGTGAGCATCTGCTTTTCTCCCTTTCTTCTACCCACGGACCTAACTGGGTCAAGTTCTAGGTCTGAGCTGTGCAGTGTTACTGGTCTCTTTAAATCAAAGCATCTTATGTTTAAAGAATATCTGATGTAACACTGGTATCAGATATGAGTTTACATTATTATTAAGAATAGTAACCATCATTATTCAGCACTTACATGTGAGAAATTGTAGGAGTACTTCACATATTATTTAATTAGGTGGGATTTCATATGTCTATAGAATACTGAAGCAAGATGCAACCTCAGGGCTAATATGGTCTGATCCTCTCATTTTACAGATAAGCAAACTGGAGCCATTCACAAGATTGGGTAATTTGCCTAAGATCCCATAAGGAGATACTGTTACTAACAAGCTGGCAATGTGATGTGGCTGATGAATATCCAACTGGACGCTATGAAATCACTTGGGCTCCTCAATCTTTTTTTAGTTATTGACCAAAACATGTGATTTCTACGCCTTGTGTCTTTGCCTCATAATTTAACTAAATCTACATCTGACAATCTTTAAAAAAAGCAAAAGTGTAATTCTCAGAAACATAGATGTGTGTCCTTTTGTGTTTCATGAACCCAGCCCACTTAAGGTTTTGACACATATGAATTTTGCATTGAGCTAAATTACTTTCTCTCTTTTAAAAAAAATCTCATCTATTATCTCTTTTTAATAATACCATATGTTGTTTTTTGATGTGTTAGAGGAAAAAAAATTGTGATAGTGTTTTGTGTGTATGTGCGTGTGTGTACGTGAATTGAAGACAGGAAATTACCCAAAATTTCTAGCTCCTGGAATAAGCTAACACATTTACTCTGCTCTGTGAGCCTGCATCTTTTATTCTCACTAAGGTTAAAGAAAGAACATTCACACAACTTTGGGGGTGATTTTCCTCTGGCTAACAATGGCTCGGTAAATTCCCTGAACAATCTCCCTGCTCTGTTCTCTTTGCATCCTCTCGCATGCTCTGTGTTCCTCTTCTTGAAAATCCAGATGCTCTGGGCTGCAGCTCACTCTCTCTGCCTAACATCTGATTTGAAACACTACGCTGAAACCATCTGCTGCATTTGGGGAATAAAGGGTGGGGCGAGTAATGCTTTTCACAAATGTGTCCAAATAGGGCAATCAAGAGAAGGCTAATAAGATGCGAATGCCTGTTTCATGCCGAGCCCTCCAGTCAGGCTACTGCATGGCTTTTCAGGGTATTTGTGTATCTGTCACACACAGAGTGCACCTCAGCTTGTGCATCTTACAGTTCCTTGGCAGTGAGATATCTGTTATGCACTTCGACTAAACTGAACGTTTTTAATGGCGAAGTGAGAATTCTGAAGTTCAAAAACAGACAGAGATGGATTGAAAAGTTACTATTCTTGAAAGATGCACTTGTGCTCCTCAGCATCCTTTGTGGCATGCATCTGGAGCTACTATGATTCTATTCCTTTCCCTCAATATGGACCCGTTTCCAACCGAGCTGGACGTGTGCCTTTTCCAGCTCTGTGCAGGGATTTTGGTCAGCTGTTTGCAGGTTTTATTGAACATCTGTAAATCCCCAGCTTGGGTATGCTTCCAGCTCCTACTTTAATCTGTTCCTGGGATACAGTGCTCTAGGTTTTTAGCGTACGGGACTGGGGAGGCATCTGTTCAGTGCTTCAAGTAGGAGGATTGAATAGTAAACTTGGTTTCCCATGTGCTAGGGAACAGGTTGAGGAGTTCCTGTGGGACCCTACTTACCTTCTTTAGCACAATGTGCTCTCTTTTCCCAGAGAAGTGAAATCCCTGAGAATTCATATTTTTCAAGTTATCATAAATTGAAGCATCCAAGGCTACTTAGGGCAGGGAAATGATACCCAATTTTCCCAAATATTTATTCTTTTTGAGAGATGACTAGATTCTGTCCTCCTGGAATGACCCAGTTTCCCTTCCCCCGTCCCCCTGTTCCCAATCCTTTTCTCTGCCTTCATCCCTCCTATCTACCTTGTGAAGCACAACTCAGGGCCAGCCCTCTCTGAGTTAGCCTGTCCTCATCCATCTACCTCTTCCACTCTGAACTCTCCTAACAGTCCTATTATTTTTGCTGAGGGTATTCCTGGATTACTGTCCAGGAAAAGAAGTAGGACCTGAAATTTTTGCTCTTAACCTCCATGGACACTCAACCTTACTCCCTTTCTAGTTTGCTTGGCTTGCTCATGCTTAACGTAGGGGGCTCCAGTGTGCCTTTGTTGGGCACTGGAGATACAAATAAAACTCTTGAAGAAATCATAGTCAGGTGAATTTACTTTGGTGTTGACTTTAGGACTTTCACCAGGAGATGTGACCCTGGCAGTGGCAATTTCAGGCTGGTCTGGGAAGCATTTCCAGTAGCTGGGTCTGTGTGGGACGGAACTGGGCGTGGTCACACCTTGCCTCCTGGCTCTCCTGTCCTCTTGCGCTGGTGGTAACTGGAGACTAAGAAGATAGGAGTGAAAACACGGTGGATGTAAAGCAATTTTCAAACTCAATTTTAAGGAATTCAGTTCAGTAAAATAAAAACTTAGTAAATACCAGCTATGAATAGGGAATAAGAACCTTTTATACTGCCGTATTTAAGCCATCATCCTGGAGCCTTCCAATAATATTTAATTAGAGAAAATTTGCCTCTGAATTCACCATCTCTTCTGTCTCCCATTCCCTCAGGACATGTTTTTCTCTTACTGGTTTACCAGAAAAAATGTCCCTTCTCTCTGTCCAAGTGAAAGAGTTTACTCCATTTGTTTTGTGGCAATTGGCTAGTCTCCACTTGGGCAATGGCTTAGCAAAGGAGAAAGGTTTTCTTTTTACTTCTTCCCTCCCTCCCTCTCCTCCCACGTTCCTTCTTTCCACCTTTGAGTTACTATTGGAGAGACAACTATGAGGTTGTTATACCTTGGAGATTGCTGAGACTTAAGACTCTCTCAGCCAGGGAGCTAGAGTAGAGTAGTATTCAGCAAGTGAGTTTTAGAGTTAGAATCACCCAGGCTTGAATCCTGTCTTCCGCCATATTATTAACAGCATATCCCTGGCCAAGTTACTTATCCTTGCCCTTACTTTCCCTACCTGTAACGTGGGGGTGAGATGGGGAGGTTTTAACACCTTCCTCGTAGGATTGCTATGAAAATCAAATGATCTCAGGGGTATTGGTTGCTTAGCACTGTGCCTGACACATAGTGAGCATTCAAGAAATATTTATTTGAGGGCCTTGATGGTAAATACCTGCTGCAGAACCTCTTTTCCACTGACTCATCCTGATGCAACTACTTTTAGAATTTCAAGTCAAATCATGCAAACTCCCTCCCACAGCTGCTTTAATGTAGAAATACTCCTGCAGAGGTTATACATTTAGCAAATCAAGACCATCAACCCTTTATTATGAATTAGGTGTGAGGAAGGGAGTGGGACACAGACAGGTAAATTTCGATGTGGGTGGGGAGACATGGATAAGGGAACTATCTTAGACTGCAGAGGGGCATCCTGGGAGCGATCAGCCTGAATGGACAATGCAGTGAGCAGGGAGCTCCAAGAACCAGGTTACAGAATGAGGGGAGTGCAGTAAGCTGTATGAGGGGGGATGCCTCTGCAGAGGCTCACTGACTTATCCTCTGTGCCTGGCACAGTGGTACACAAGGCATAACGGACACTTGTTGAATACATGAATAGTGTGAGGGCAAGAAGGCAGCCTGTGTCAACCCGGGGTAGAAGGGTACAGAAGGATTGCAGTGTGCAGTACCTAACCAACATCTGTGCATGTTGAGAACATGTGTGGTTCTCTACGATTGCTTGGTTTTGGACTCTCTGTAGAAGCTGAATCTGTGCGGGGCCGAGATCTGTTGAATGGCTGGCTTTTACAGGAATTTTCCAAGACTTTGGCTTATGTAGACTTTAGCCTTTCCACAGAGCTTGCTGTGGTTACATCCAAGAGAAAGTGACTCAAAACTTTCTCTCCTACGAGCTTATCTGAGAAAGTGTCTTTGTGCGTGGACTGCTTTGAGTCGTTTGACTTCCACCAGACTTTTCAGCATGTTTCAGTCAGTCTCTCAGGAATCTTTACTGAGATTTTTTTCCCCCACTGCACAGAAATGTGAAATACTCCCACGATTTTTCACACAATCTGGGAAGTTCAAATATTTTTCTCTAATCTTTGAAGACACTGATCCTCAATTTAGAATTATAAAATGCAAAAATCTCAAGGCACTAGAAAAAGTCTTTTTTTCCGCTAAAAAAAACAAAAACAAAAACTATTCGTTGAATTCTCGGAATGCATTATTATTATTTTTTCCTTTTCTTTTCCCATTTTTTTATTTCCCCCTAAGGACACAGCGAGACTAAACCACAGCTATTTTGTGGTGACCCTGGAGAATTTTTTGTTATTATCATCTGAATACTTTAAAAATGTGCATGTTTGTGGGTTTAAATTGAGGACCTGCCCCTCTGGCTGTTGTGCCCAGAGGAACTGTCCACTTTCTATGCTGAGGATAAAGGAATTTCTAGGAAGCAGTCTCCTTCAAAGAGCTCTAGGCTGGCAGTTCAATTTAATAATGAAAAATAATAACAATAACAAATGTAATTTATTGACTCCCTACTGTGAGCCAGGGCTTTTATGAATGTTGGTTTCAGTCTCCATAGAAAATTTGAGGCTCAGAGTCAAGGGAGTCGACTAAGTGCTTAGCACTAGTAAGGGATGGAGTTGAAATTTGAACCCCCCTCAGCCTGACTTTATTAATGTCTCACTTTGGAGTTATCTGTATTCTCTGAGAAGACTAAGAATATTGAGCAAATTGTATTTGAGACATGTTAGTAATTCAGATAGTAGAGGTAACAATCATAGCATTTGCTTAGCGGCTGATGATGTCAAAAAGAGCTTCACAGGCATTATCTCTCATTTGAATCTCACAAGTCTGGAGCCATGTCTTCCTTGAGCCTTAAGAATCTCTAACCCGTCATAGATGTTGCACTCAATGGTAAGTGCAGACAAGCCTATGGCACTGCAGAATCTTCTATGGCCCAAGACCTAGGTACCAGGACACACTTTCTTCATCGCTAGTCTGCTTCTTCTTGGTTCCAGCCCCTAGTTTCAATTCCAAATGATATCGTCTTTCAGGTTTGTCTTTTTGATTTGTTAACTGATATTGTTCGTCCTGACTTGACCCACAATGCCAAAGACTTTAGCTGCCATTTGCTCTGATGATATTTGGCTGATCTGATGGGACAGCATATCCAGAACCAAATTAAAAGGGAAGACCAGCTCAGCTGGGCACTTGCCAGGAAGGAAGTCCTACGCAGACTCAGATTGAATTGGGAGGTCAGATATGTCATTTCCAGGAGAGCCAGTAAATCGGGGTGCTAAAATACCTCTGAAATCTGAACTATTAATATCTCTGGAAATTTATAAAAAGATGGAGAAACATGGGATTCCCAGAACTGCTCTCAGGGATAATACTTTATATAATATAAGGAATAAAGATAAGCTGCTTTAGAAGAAAGGGCAACAAGACAACCAAGTTAAATTCTCAAGTAGCAATAGTGGGCCTGGGAAATGCCTCCTGAGGGGGATGGACCATGTTAAATGTGAGTCTTTGGTTTGGCAGAGTAGGGTAGGCTAGACCAGCACAAGAGCTGAATTGCTAACAAAAATGAAGGAAGACAGGACTTGGTGGTCTATAGCCTAAGCTGTTTTTTTCCCATCTCAGCCCTCAGTGTCTCCCATAGATAATGTGAAACAGATATTTAAAGAACATCAGCTTTAAGAACTACCAGATTGTTAACCTATTGGGTCACCAGTATGTCTTAGTCTGGCCCTGACCCCAGCAACCCCAGGACTAAACTCTAGCACCAGACCTCTTGGCTAGCCCCTCAAGCACTAGCCCTACCTGTTCCTGTGACATGGGCTTAGACTGGATGCAGGTATTATTGTTATCATTGCTGTTATTATTATTACCAAGCCATCATCTTCACATTTTCAGGTGAGGAGTCTGAGGTTCTGAAAGGTTAAATGAAATATTCAATGCTGTTCAACCAGGAAGATGTTTCTAAAACTATACCATGATCCCTCCCTAACAGTACAACTCGAAAGGGAAACTCACACTATTCCAAAAATCTGATAATGGTCATAGAAATTGGAACTCATGTTTCCTTTTAAATAAATCATCTCTGTGTCTCCTCCTAGTATGTTAGGACTATTATTTATTCAGAGCATCCTGACTTGTGCTCAGAGAAATCGAATCACACTGGGACTCACCTCTTGTTCTAGAATGAATGTTCTCAAGGAATGATACCAAGCACACATATGTCAACAGTGGCTACGCATAAAGGATGCTCTCCAGTTCTATTGCAATAGGGTACCACTATGATGCCCAGAGCTGTGCTCCTTGGCTCAGAAGCATTTCTATAAAAGTGCCTGTCCTAAAAGTTCTTTTGCTTAAGACTTTTTAGGCTCCTAAAAAGTTTAGGGGAGAGAAAAGTCAACCTACATAATACATATTATACCAAAAGTGAACATGTGTTTAAATACATTTTAAAAAATCCAAACCATCTACAGCCATCACTGTGGTATGAAGGTTCTAATCCCTTCTCTCTAGGGCATTTCCAAAGCCCTAAATCCAGGAGTGGGTTAGGGCTGGTTACTGTTATTTTTTTTTAAAGATCTATTTATTTCCCTCTTCTCTTCCCCCTGCCATGCTCTTCTTGCTGTCTGCATCCATTTGCTGTGTGATCTTCTGTATCTATTTCTTTTTGGTCTTCTCTTTTCATTTTCTCTAGGGTTCACTGGGGTCTGATCCTGGAGACCTCTGAAGTGGAGAGGGATTCCCTGTCAACTGTGCCCCTGCGGTTCCTGGTCTCTGCTGCGGTGACTCTCCCCTTGTCTCTCTTTTGTTGTGTTTTGTTGTGTCATCATCTTCCTGTGTGACTCACTTGTGCGGGCACTGGCTCACCACACAGGCACTCATGTGGGCACTTGGCTTGTTGCATGGGCACTCACCTCACCACGCTGGCACTGGCTTGCCATGTAGGCACTGGCTCACCGTGCAGGCACACTTTCTCCTCTTTTTCACCAGAAGGCCCCAGGGATTGACCGTCGGTCCTCCCATATGGTAGGTGGAAGCCCTATCACTTGAGCCTCATCTGCTTCCCTGGTTATTTTCTTAAATGTATTCTAGATCATTGTCTTCCATCATCCTGCTTTAGTGTTTCTGTATTGAATTGTCCACTTCTACAACCCAAGCTGGTTTGTTTGTTCCTTCCAAACTTAATGTCTATTTTCTATGTAGTAACTAAAAGGTCAGGTCTTAAGGCACACACATTTTCCTTCTCAACCATGCACAATTTAACCACTTTATAGTTACTTTTCTTACTATTTCTTTTTCTAAATCCTAGTGTGCAAATTTGTGCAGTGCTAAGTTTGTGATTTCTCTTGACTTTGTGAGCCCTGTTGTGTAGGAGAGGTTTTCTTTTCTATTCTTTCACTTATCTTTTCTCTTCCTCTCTTTAGTTCTGTTTTCTTTTCAAGCAGAGCTCCGGTCTTCAGGATTCTGTCCTACCTAGAAAACCCTTCTTTGATTTCTCTCTCACCTCTCTTCTTTAGCTGCTTTTCATCCCTCATGATAGATTCCTCCACTGCCTGGCCCTGAGGATGGACAGTCCTGGCGCTGGAGCACTGGACTTGGCTGTGAGCTGAGTCCTACTGACTATGTGGTTGTGGGAGGGTCTTTGTGGACTGAGGAGCAGGTTGGAAGGTCCTGGGCCCATTGACCGTAATGCAAGCTCACAGCTAGCCTTTTTGAACCAGAGAGCAAGCACGTTTGGTTCTGGTAGAGCTGAATGGGATGGAAGTCTCTCCTTGTTCTACCTGTTTAAAATTGGCAGAGAGTAATACTTGTGGGGCAGAATTTTTAAAAACAAAATAGTGAAGAGGAGCTGAGAAGGGGGACCCAGGTCTTCTACTTGTGTTTCAACCAGATCTGCTGTCATTATCCTATGTAATAGAGTTCTGAATAAGATTTTGTTTGCAAAAACAGAAGTAAGAGTCTGTTAACAATGATTAAAAAAAATGAAAACCATTGATCTTGTCCAGTCCTTTTATTATATAGATGGGTAAAAGGTGCTATAGTAAGTTATTCTTGGCTAGGGAGTATTAGGAAAACCATCCGTCTTTTCCCTCTTTTAAATTAGAACAAATACATTGTGGGTTTAATGACGACGTGTTCCTACTAGATACATTGAGATCAGATATAACCTGTATTTGGATTGTCTTCCCAGAAAACATTATTCCCATCCTTTGGCAGGGATGCTTAAATCATTTGAGATGGATAAGAAAAATTCCTTGGAAATAATAACTTCTCCCTTAGAAGTGTTTCATGTACTGCAAAGTTGCAGCCATATGGTTCCCATAAAGGTTCTGCCAAAATTCCCGTGGTTCTCACAAGAGCTCCTACCTCCTCTGTTAGTTCCATCTCCTGCTGTGAGTGGCAGACACGGGAGAGACAGACAAGCTGCAGAGGAAAGTCGACAAAATAGAATTAAAGCCTTATAACCACAATCTTGTCACTGTAGATGGGGTCTCCGTCCTCGGTTTGCTCGTGGGAGTGGGTGTAAGGACCTACAGGACTGTCTGGAATAGACCCCGTCCAAGCCATTCTATTTTACCTAAAAGCTGGAGGAGAGGCAGTGGGCAATTGTCATGCCTTCTGGAAGGACTGGGGGCTGGGCAACCGTGAGGGGGAGAATTCTTTTGCAACTTTTACTTTATGGAGGAAAGAGGGAATAAGACCTGGAGGCTAGTCCAAATTTGTAAAACAACACAGAGAAAGATAGAAGACAGACCCGTCTGATGATATGTTCTGCCAGGCAGCCGGGAAGTGAGCTTGCTGCCAGAGTGGGCACTGGTTTCTTTTCGCCTCTCCGTGAGTGCTTTGAGTTCCTTCTGCTTCTTCGTGAGCTGTGTGTAGTTTCCTCCCCAACTGCTCAAACGGAATTGCACTTTATTCAAGTGAATGGCAACGTCCATCTTTAAAAAATCACAAAATTCTGTTGAAGGTAAATGGCAGGATTACAGGATCGGCCCTTTGAGCCTGCAGTTGTGGAACATCTGCTCCTGCCGACTGCACGTTCTGAAATAGAATCCTTGAGGTTAACGAACAATTAGCTCCGGAAAGGTGCTTGCTAAGTTAGGTGTGGATTCATTTGGTGAGCCTCCTGTGTGCTTTTTATTTTTGTTTTTAAATCTTTACTATCGACTTACATGGATCATTCCATTTTCATTTTGCTAGGACAGTTCAAAGTAGGTGAGGCGAAAAGAGAATTTTGGCATGTCCCCAAAGTTACCCTAAACAAACAAATAAAAATCCTTAGTCCAGTCTTGCTGTGCTTGGCAAGCCCAGTGGGGCTTATATTTCTGACCTAATATCACTTCTTCCCTAGTTGTCCTGTCATTTGACTCATCAAGAGAAGATTTACTGCATGTGTGGGGCAGTGGGGAGGTGAAATAAAAGTCGCCAAGGAATAGCATACATGCTGGTCCTCCTTCTATTTAGAGGTCCGTTTGGGTAAGTTCCCTGAGTGATCTCCCCTGTCCTCAGTAAGTGCTTTCCACTGCACCGAGCCGTGGGGCAGAGCTGCTGTGTCCCGCTGTGCCGCTGCAGTCAGGGCTCCCTCACCATCTGGGAGTGTGTCTCTGTGGATGGGGCAGGTGGGGCCTGAAGCTTCAGCTGGATTTGTTGAAGGCAGTGGCTCTTCTTCCCTGTCTCTCTCTTCCCTCTTTGGACAGTCTCTGCATGCTTGAAGATGAGGTAATTAAATACATCCTTGAAGCATAGAGCAAATAATAAAACCCTCCTTCTCTCCTTATTCGGGGGGAGTGCAATCCCTTAAACTACCAGGTTGTCTTGTCAAATGAGTTATTGTTTTTCAAAATATAGCCTGAGCAGCATCCTTTATAATTAAGGCTTCTGGCTTTCAGTTTAAAGTGATATTTGCCAGTAAAAGCCTGCCAAAAAATAAATAAATAAAAGAAGGCTTACCGTTAAATATTGATTTGAGCTTGGAAACTGGCTCCAAATTTTGTTATACCAGTCTTGATCTCCACGGCCTCTGGGCATCTGTTTCAATTTGGTCAAATTGAAATGGGGAGGGACAGTGCCAGGCTAACAGCAAGGTGATCCAATATAGTAGGATGAGTTGTATTTGATGAAAAAGAGCCAGGCAAAGTCAGCTATAGATCCTGGGGATAGGTGAGCCAGGCTCAGAATAAATAAGAACTGATGGGCATCTTAACCTATCCCATGGGCTGACCTGAACCAGGGCTTATTTTTTTGAAATGTAAAAAAAAATGTTATCTTTTGAGGGCAGCGTGCTTTGTCTTTGTGCCTTTCTGCCTCTCCTGCTGTATAGAAGCTTTTCCTCCACCTGATCTGGAGGGACAGTTTTCCCCAGGATCCTTTCATGTCACTGGCAGCAGTATCAATAAAAAGTCCAAACACAAAACTTTTCTCATGAACCAAATTCCTTGCCCCCTGCTCCAAGTTTTCCCCTACCGAGGTTCTCAGAAGAATTCTTTCCTTCTGTGTGTATGTGCTTGAGAATTGTTATTATCCATCTCTGTCTCTGACAGGAGAAGGCAAACAGGAAGCAGGAGGGTTAAAGGTTCCTGAAGAAAAGGGCCCTTGATGAAACTGAACTCCGAGGGTGCAAAGTGCCTGAGATCTATTAGTTTTGACAACCTCCGTTATTCCGGAGCCTCTCGGCATCTGTAAAGTTAACCAGGGCTGATAAGAAGATGATGAGGCAGGGTACTGTTTTGTATTTCCTGGCTCATAAATATTTCACAATACCATTTTCTTACAATCAGATACATTAGTTTGCCAAGTATGTTGCTGAGTGTTCACTCAGTGCTGGTGTTTAACAAGAGCCCTGCTTGGAAATCAGCGGCTGTGGGAGCCGCAAGGTGTGCACGGCTCTCTACTGTACCTTGCTTTCCAATGCATGTTCTAATTCGGGTGGAAAACTTGGTGTTTGACTTCTAGAAGGTGCTGCTGTCTACCTTGAAAAATATATTGTTATGCTCTACGGGTAAAAAAACCACATCAATCTTTGCCACATTCTCATATTCTTTCTTGTTCTCTTCCCCGGCTCTGCCAATGCCCTTGTGTTTCTTTTTACTTCACACCATGGACAGTAGACTCAGGCACCAAAGGGTGAATTTAATTTGGAACAAACCTCTGTCTTGACAGAACTGCCTTTACCCAGGCTCAAACACAACAGCCTGCAATTTCCTGAGGCTGGGCCTCACCTAGTGCCATCACAGGCTCTAAAAATTACGTTCAGCCTCAGCACCTCTCAACGCTAACGTCAACTTTAAAAAAAAAAGGAAAGAAAAGAAAAGAGAAGCGGAATGGACGCACAAGTCAGCCAAGTAGCAACGGTTTTCTCCCCGATGTAATCAGACGGAGTGCACGGATATCACTTGATTAACAGCTGCGGTATTAATTTCCCTTTTTGGTTGCTTGACTCACAGCAAGAATCATGTCAAGGCAGCAGAGAAGCAATTAAATTGATTTTAATCTTTGTCAGAGAAGATAACATGCCTCTTTCTCTTCTCATTTAAATAATTAAAGTTTCAGTAGGTATTATTTCTGGCTTTAAAGAAATTGGTATCTTAATGTAATAGAATCCTTGTAATTATGTACTTAATGGTTCTTAATAAGTTAATCATGGTTTTTCATTTAAAATGTATTTTTTACTTATTAAACTTTTATTTGTTATAGTATCTTGGCTTTTAAGAAGAAGGGGGAAAACACAAAGAATGATAGATTCAAAATAGTTCTGTCATTTCTCATTATTAACCGCCTCAATAGCCATCTCCCCCCTCCTTTCATGGTGTCTTGGACTTAAGTTTGAAGTAATAGTTTTACGTTTCTGTGCATTTAAAAGAAGCCCACTTCTTTTCATGGCAACTTCCTTCATTTTAATGATGATGGAGTTTGGGGCATCTATAAAAAATTTGCTTTATAGAAAATTCTACATGCTCAATTTGAGTGGAGTGCCTTTAATCTTGAAATTTCATTGAGGTCTTAGAGAAATATTGAAAAAATATTACTTACAAGAGGTTCCGTTGCTCTTTGATATTCAGTCAGCTATTACATAGTTATTTTACTCATCACCCCAACATTGTGAGTTGCATTAGATACATTTCAGAGAAAAGGAATCAGAGATAGAGAACGGCGAACAAGTGGCCTTCCACATGAGATGCTGACTTTTAGCTATGATGCATTGCATAGCTTACAGGATATTGAACATTACATAATTTACCTGAAATAAACCTGAGTCACTGCTGCTGGGATGAGTGACAATCGAGGGAAGTGTTCTCAGCTCAGACCTTCAAGAAGTGAGCTTTGCCCCCAAGGGCTTCAAAAGCGCTCCTTCTCCAGCATGCTGAACACTGAGAGGAGAGAGCACATCACACCCAGGGAACGTGGGCCTTGGGCCAGAAGCATCAAGGGTAAAGTCAGTAGCCTGGAGCCCCTTCCTTTAATCGGGGTTTGGTGGTGGGTGGGAATGGTGGGGGGGAGGAGGGATGCAATCTTTTGCAAACATAAATTAATACTTTTGAGTCCCTCAGTCAATACTTTGAGAAGAGATCCACTGGGAATTACAAAATGTTACCACCTCTGGGTATAAGGATTTTCGGACAGGCCCCTCTTCCTCCTGGCATGGCTATCAGAGAGTGGGTTGGATGGTAGCCCTACTCTCCCACCCTGTGTTTCTGTGCAGTGCACAGCCTGCACAACTGCACATGTTTGAGAACATGCATAAATGAAGTTTAACAACTTCTGAAGCAAGAAGTGCAGCTAGCCGGGGAGGTGAGCAGCATGGGTGGACAGAAACCTCCCAGAGACAGCGCGCAGAAATCTCTAGACCAGCTGGTGGTGGGCACTTTACTTTTGGCCACGCTGGTTAAGGTTTATTACCAGTTCCTTAGGGAAGAGGATTTGGAAACTTGGAAACACACAGCACAGTCCTTTTTAGTTTTTTTTTTTTTTTTTTGAATGATTATTATTTTTTTTTTTCTGCAATTTATTTTTTTTATTTTTTTATTTTTTTAATTTTTTTATTTTTTATTGACTTTGTAATAATATTACATTAAAAATATATATGTGAGGTCCCATTCAACCCCACCCCCCCACCCCCCCTCTCCCCCCCCCCCAACAACACTCGTTCCCATCATCATGACACATCCATTGGATTTGGTAAGTACATCTTTGGGCACCTCTGCACCTCATATACATTGGTTCACATCATGTCCCATACTCTCCTCTATTCCATCATGTAGGCCCTGTGAGGATTTACAATGTCCGGTGATTACCTCTGAAGCACCATCCAGGGCAGCTCCATGTCCCGAAGATGCCTCCACCTCTCATCTCTTCCTGCCTTTCCCCATACCCTTTGTCCATTATGTCTACTTTTCCCAATCCAATGCCACCTCTTCTATGTGGACACTGGATTGGTTGTGTCCATTGCACCTTTATGTCAAGAGGAGGCTCAGATTCCACCTGGATGCTGGATGCAATCCTCCCATTTTCAGTTGTAATCACTCTAGGCTCCATGGTGTGGTGGTTGTCCTTCTTCACCTCCATCTTAGCTGAGTGTGGTAAGTCCAATAAATCAGATTGTAGGTGCTGGAATCTGTTGAATTTGATCTTCAGACAAATTCCAGAAGGTGATGAGAAAGAGCTCATCAGCTGGAAGTCGCTAGAGGGGATATCGGAGCCTAAAAATGTGCCCCCCTGACTCTAGGTAAACTGGGATGAGAACCCAGCCTCCTGATGCCAAACTGGAACTTTCCACAGCTCCAAAAGGGCGATTGCTTTTCCTTCCTTCCTCAGGCCAGAGAAGCAAACTTTTAAGAATAGCCATATTATCGTTATTAATTATTATTATTATCATATGAGAAATGAAGGAAGAGCGTCCAATCAGGTTCCGTCATTTCTCATTACTAGCAGTGAAAATATGAAAAGTTCTTGCAAGGTGAATTAGCAGGAATGAAATGCAATGAAAGGTGTGCGTGAGAAGAACAAAGTTGATTAAAGGAGGTCTGAGTATTTGCAGAGACCGATTGTTTTGGTCTGTCTTACTGGTAATTAGGGCAGTTTATTTAAAAATATTTAAAAATTAACCCATCCTGCCAAATTAATTTCTGGCTAACAGCCACATACTTACCCCAAAGAAGAGTGGCCACAGGAATGTTTCTAGAGGGACTCCAGCCCTGTTTGGGGATCTATTTTATTTACTGCTTTACCCCCTATCCCCTAACCCAATTTCTGAGTTGGAGCATTCATTCATTAACAAATATTTATTGAGCACCTACTATGTGCCGGGCACTGTTAAAGGTACTGAAGATACAGCAGTGAACAAAATAGATAAGTTTCCTTCTCTAAAAGGCTTTTATTTGGGTTGAATAATTTAATGTTCATACAAGTAAACAACTGAGATATGCATTATGAAGAAAATTAAATGGAAGATGTGATAATGACCAGGCAGTGTGATTTGGCTGGGTAGAAAGGGAGGCTTCTTTGCGGAAGTGACATTTGAGCTAAGCTCTGAATGTCAAGATTCAACTGTAGGAAACAGCTTGATGTGTCTGAGAAGACTAGAGGGTGAGTAGGCAAGGGCTGGGGTGTGGAAGAAAGTGAGAGGGGGTCACAGGTGCTAATGTCAGGAACAGGACGTGGGTGAGGGAGTCAGGACAAGTCTCAGGCTGACCCAAACTGCTGTAAATAGCATTGAAAACCCACTTTGCATTCTATAAAGGTTCTCCAAAACCTAAGGGTAAAAGTCAGGATAAAATGTACTTTGTCCAGATCAGGAACATCTTTGTATCCAAGGGAGAATCATCAATGAAGCTATTCTTAGAACCCAAAGCTTTCCTTCCTAAAATCCTGGAAAGGAGCAACTCCTTGAACACCACAGGAAACCCATAAACATCTAATTTGCACCACTGCATGATAAAAGCTGCTTGCTTCTTCCACTCATTAGCAACACTCAAAAATAGATTCTAGCTCTTTGCCTGCTAATAAGGATATTTACATTTCTTCTTTGTACCAAGGAAGTAAGCTCTGTTTATTCCCACCATTTCCCTGCAGCTCTGGTCCACCTGAGCTATTTTTTGGAGAGCTTTTCTGGGACAAACACAGTGTGGAAGACGTGAGTGTTGTAGGAGAATTCATTTAAATGAATGCCTTTGGATTCCTTGGATTTCTAAGTGATTCTGGAATTCAGAATCTATTTCTGTTTTCCTGGATGACAGGAAGTTAGTTATTGTATTCTACTACCAGTAACAAGCTCTTTATCCTGCAGATGACATTAGTCATTGCATAGGCAGATTTTAAGTCCTTTAAGATGGGAAAAATCTTATTTTTGTACTCCATGTGCATACAAGTTAGTGTTTTTGTACATGATGTGCCCAATACATTTTTAATTGAATTTTAATAAATGGCCCTCTGAATTTGAGAACAAGGTCAAGAAAAGCTTTCAGTGATTGAAAATAATAAAATTGAACACAAGATGAATTGAACTAGTCACCTGTAGACCTGACCCACACTGGGAGCTGGTTTACACACATGGTGCTGCTGGAACCAGTGTCTTCTAGCTGCCAGTCAGGAAGCCATGGAATGATAGTGCTGTTGCTAGTTGATTCAAAGAATGGAAAGTAAGAATTGCCCAAAGTTTTTTAGCCCAGTCCAAGGAAGCAAGACACTGTGTCTGGTGGATACGAGCCTTGGCCTGGCTAGACTGATGCTTTGTCTTGGTGGCTTTACCATTGTTTCCAGGAGATATTGAATTCCCTCCACTCTCATGATGAGGCTAGGTTCCAGTGGGTCCTGGGCATGCATCATTGCATATTTGCCAGATACAGGGTTCAAACTTGCCTCTTCCCCTTCTTTTGCCCCACAGTGATCAATCACAAGGAGCTGCTCATGTGTATGATGCCCACTGCTGACCTCCCCTCTGGAGAAACTTTAAGTGCAACAGTCATTTCCATCAGGTTTTCCCTCGCCTCTCCCCTTTCCTGCCACCTAACAGAGCAAGCTTCCGGGCTTCCCGCTGTCCATCCCAAGTTACATGGATGTGTTTGAAATGTCCAAATCACCTAAAGGTTTTTGTGAATGTCTGAAATGCCCATGAGGTCCAAAGTGTAGGATTCTGACTCCATCTTTACCACACATATGGCTCTTAGCACTTTATAGCTCAATTTTCTGCTTAAAGGGTGCTGCTTATAAACCAGCAAATACAGTAAGTGACTAATTAGCCAAATTAATGAGGGCTTGTTTACTTGAAGTCCCCAGTGTCCTTGGAACTTGGGATGTTTCGTTATTACAATCTGCAAGTGGTTTCCTCCAATTAATTTTTAACATACGGCTCTTGCCTCTTCTCAGTAATATGTAATATCCCAATATTTCAAAGGGGTTTGCAAGCATTAACTCATTAATCCTCATAGGGAACCACTGAAAGATTGAAACAGAAAAGAACCCTAGTGCATCTTTGTTGACACTGCTTTTGGCATCCTTTACAAATTCTAGTCTAGATTTCTTGAGGATGCTTGGTAAAGTGCAAGTATTAAGAAAGGGGTAGAATATGGGAGGTCCGCGGTTCAAACCCCGGGCCTCCTTGACCCGTGTGGAGCTGGCCATGCGCAGTGCTGATGCACGCAAGGAGTGCCGTGCCACGCAGGGGTGTCCCCCGCGTGGGGGAGCCCCACGCGCAAGGAGTGCGCCCATGAGGAGAGCTGCCCAGCGTGAAAAGAAAGTGCAGCCTGCCCAGGAATGGCGCCACCCACACTTCCCGTGCCGCTGACGACAACAGAAGTGGACAAAGAAACAAGACGCAGCAAATAGACACCAAGAACAGACAACCAGGGGAGGGAGGGGGAAATTAAATAAATAAATAAATCTTTAAAAAAAAAAAAAAAGAAAAAGAAAGGGGTAGAAAGACAAACGCATGGACAGGTGAAAGGAGTTACTCCTTGCCACAGAATGAGTGAAAAATAAGCTAAGAAAAGTCAATCCCCTTCCTTTCAGCTCCTTATTGAATCACCTGATTGGAGACAATTCAAATGTAACTATGTGCATGGAGACATGAATAAAGCATGGGCAGAAGTGAGGTGTGCCTCTTAAGCATCTAGAACACAGGTGGTGTGCATCTTTAACACATTAAGAAATGATGTGTGCCTCCAGAGCATCTAGAACCAGGCAGTGTACATCTAGAACATATTCAGAAATGAGGTGTGCCTCTGAGCATCCAGAAAACATTAGGTACTGAAAAGTGCATCTAGAACTGATGCTGAAGCAAGGTGCACATCTCCAGCCCATCCAAAAGTGAGAAATTGGTGCTGATGATTGAATTCTAATTTCTTCAAAACTGTCAATTCCACTTCCCTTCAAAACTTTAAATTTTCAATAATTCTATGTTTGGATTTTGAAAACATCCAATCTCATATATTTTAGGCTATGTCACATAGGTATTGTGTTTGGAATGGTTTTTTAAAACACAGAAAAAGAAAGACTTGTTTTACTACCAGTTACCAAGCTCAAGAATGAAATTTCTAAAATATGGCAGAGACCTAGTTAGAATAATTTACATTTAAGATTCAATGCAGGAGGATCCAAGAACAGAAGATTTGGCATCTTAATAGTAATGAAAACATTAAAAGCAAAAGAGAGATGCAGTCTGTACATGCCAATTGTCCACTTAAAACGTAGAGTGGGTAGGCTTTCAGGTAGACTTTGACTAAAGGGAGACTGCTTGGCTGGCTTGTGAGAAGAGGTGAATCCCAGGTGTCGGGAGAAGGTAATATGGGGGTTGCATGGAGAAATGTTTTGGTGGTCAAGAGGAACCAGGGAAGTTACATAGTTCAGCACTTCTTTGTAGTGAGTAATAACTCAGGTACTCGGGCAAAGAAGCAATCATCCCACCCATATTTAGAGTATTAGCTAAATTTGAGGATGACCAATAATGGACCAATTATAGCTTAATAACTCTCCTTGAAACCATTTGATGCATTGTCTTCTTAAGGCAGTCCCTTGTCAAAGCTCTTTGATGACTCTCCATTGTTAAGAGTACGAAATTCAAGCTCCATAGTATGGATTCAATGCCTCCCAAAATCTGACTGTGATTTTCCATACTTTCTACTTTTTCGAGTCTTTCTACTTCTCAGGAGAGTAGGGTTGGCTAGAAGTCACAAGTTCTATGTATTTCTGATGGATCATCTGTTTTAGGAGAATTGGCATTTGAATGTTATGAATATTTGAAGACAAAAATAACACATGAATATCTTTAGTCTTTACCGTCATCTAATCTGTTAAAAATAAAAAGGTTCCAACTTTTCCTGTATAGTACTTTGCTTGTCTTGTGCCCAGAGGAGTGTTCTGCTTTTGCCAGGCCAGATCTCTTGGGTTTGTGATCCATAAACGAGAGAGCTAAGTGGAAAGAGTTAAAATGACCAGAGTGTTCAGACTAGATCTGCAGAAGGAGAGTGTATAGGGACATTTGAGTGTCACTAGAGGAGTTTCAAGGTATGAGGAAAGTAGATGGGAGAATAAATGTAACTTTAAAAAAATATGATAGCGTGAACTATATAGTCCCTTCAAGGTGTTCCAATGCAATTCAACGGGACTGAATGATTTTCCGCTTATTTTTTTGTTTTCTTGCCTGTGGCAACACTGTTACTGGATCATCTGGGACATAGTTTCAAAAGGGTTGATATGGATGAGAGTGAAGGTTTAGAAAGTAAATGAACACTAGGTAGAATTTGGATTTAAAGGCACTACAGTGATCCTTCTAGTCCCATTTATGAGACTCAAATCTGTATTATTTGGAGTTTGTTCAAAGTTATCTTTCAAGACTCAGCTCTAGCATTATTGCCTTTGTGAAACTTTTCCTGATAGTCCCTTTTCCCTAATGAAACTGACCCTATCTTGTACAGACTTTTCTCATTGCACCTAGAGCACTTGTATAGATTGAAATGTGTCCCCTAAAGATATGTTCAAGTCCTAACCCTAGGTCCCGTGAAGGTGATCCTGCTTGTAAAGGGGAACTTTGGAGATGTTATTACTTAAGATGGAGCCAAACTGGGTCCTAATCCAATATAACTGGTGTCCTTATAAGTAGAGGAAATCGGACACAGACAGGCAGACACAGAGAGAAGATGGCATGTGACTGAGACAGCGGTTGGGTTCTGCCATGGATGGTCAGCAAGCCATGGTCATTACGCTAAAGACTTCAGAGGAAGCATGGCCTTGTTGACGCCTTGATTGCAGAGCTTCTAGTCATTGTTTAAGATGCCTAGTTTGTGGTACTTTGTTATGACAGCCCTAGCAAACTGAGGCAGCATTTTTCTGAATTTACTGCTCTTTGAAGACTAAGACTTGTTTGAGGGCAGGGGCCACCTTTGCGTCCCCTGAGCCCAGCACTGCAGCTGGCACATAGTAGGCACTCACTGCACATTCGTTGAATGAACGGTTTCTTAGCCAGAATTCCTGTGTATTACTTGCCTGCATTTCATTGCACTTACATACCAATGAAGAAAGAAATTTACATAGTGGCTCTATACTGTTTATTAATACGAGTCTAGATTTATTAGTATAGCATTCAAAGTTCTTGATAATTTGTCTCCGAATTACTTTTCAAACCTTACCCTGTACCCCCACCCTCTACATTCTATCCAAACTGGATAACTTGAGTGATTTTTCTTTTTAAAAGAAGAATATTGCAAAATAGCCCAGAAGACCCCTTGTCTTTCCCAGAACTTGTACCTATAGGTTGGCTAGTAAGGGAGCTGGGTTCGTGTGCTGCCCTCAGCAGCTGGTGAATGGACAGGCGAGGAGAAATGACTTTCAGGTAATGGAAAAAGAAAGAAAAATAGCCATATTATTGGTAAACTTAATACCCGCCCCCCCCCCCAAAAAAAAAAAAAAGAAGGGAAGAGAAATGGGACTGTCCTTCCCCTCTTCGAGGCTTCCTTCGTTCCATCTCAGGCTTGGGCAAGTTGCTCTTCTGTGACTTACTCTTTCAAGACGCATGAGCACTTAAAAACACAAGGAACAGCACTTAATTGCACAAAAGCTCCAGGGAGGGAGGGTAGGCTGGGCTGGGGCTGCCTGTACCACACCTACACACACTTGGAATCATCCTGGGTGGAACTCGGGCGGCTACCTCCTTGGTTTCTATGTGGGTGCTTCCAGCGTCATGCTTCTGACCTGTTACGCCAGATCCAGCGAGACCTTGACCTAGACTAGAGGCAGGCACAGAGCCGTCTCTCTGCCAATTCCCTGTTAGGTCAACATTTGCAGGCCCGGATGCTTTTCGCACCTATTTCCTTTAATTCTCACTATTGCTCCAAGGAACACCCACCTCTCACAGCTAGGTGAGAATGCAGAACATAGAGCTTTACTACCTCTCTTCTCTGGGTTTTCTCCCTTCCAGACAAAGTAACTGAGGTGGGGTTATTGGACTCTAGTATTTTTAAAGAATTAACAAATGTATATATATATATATATTTTTTCTGACCTGTGGTCATCCTGCTTGAATGGAAGTACTCAGCTACCCTCTGCGCCAAGTACACATGCAGACCTTCTACAGCGATTAATGAGTCCTTGTGATCCTTCCCAAGGTCATCGTCTCTGAATATTTTCATAAATGGCATAGGAGGGGTTAACTACATTCCTAAATGTAAGCAAAGGAAAAGTCTAGAATTGTGTTGTTCCTTACTGTAGTTCCGAGCCATATGTAGCTATTGAGCCCTTGAAATTTGGCTAGTCTGAGTCACATGTGCTGTACATCTAAAATACATGCCAGATTTAGCAACTTAATTGAAGTTATCATGTAAAGTATGTCATTAATACATTTTACGTGACATATGAAATGATAATATTTTAGATATATTGAGTGAAAATATACTTTTAAAATTAAGCTCATTTGTTTTTTTTTTAACTTTTATAAAAAATGTGGCTACTAGAAAATTTAAAATTACATATGAGCTTACTTATACTTCTCTTGGACAGCACTGTTCCAGAGGATCTCTAGAAATAAGTGCTTCTAATTAAGTACACCTTACATTTCTACAAAACCTTTTTATTTATTTTTGTCTGGGACTGCTTATGTCTACCATTTAAACTAGCTTAGAATTAAACTGCCACTTTTACTTTAAAAACATCTGGCATGAAACACCCAAGCATAATTATTTTTCTGCTACAACCATGTTGCTACAGGAGCAAAGTTATGGTATAATAAAGAACAACTTGAGCTAATAACTCATATATGAAAATAGTTACATCTTCATTGTGAGGAAACACGAGGCACCCATACTGTCTCATTACACACACAAATCCCTTTTATAATGATGCTTTTTCATTCATTTGGCATGCTTTTATTATTATTAATACAACAGTGAAAACTCCATATATATCAGGGTAAAAGCATCTATTTGGGATAATCAAACCTATAAATCTCACGACTGCTTAGATATAACCAATTAACTCTCCTTCCTCAGAACTGCAGTATACCATGCGGCACAAAAAAAGTGGTCGCATGCTTATTCTAGCAGCACTTTTGACTAAGTGACACAGTGACAAGGTCATGGAAACTAATGGGAGGTACAAGTGTCTGAGTCCCCCAAAATGTTCATTGTATTTATTTATTTATTTATTTATTATTTTTATTATTTTTTATTATTTTTTATTTTTTCATATGTTCATTTTAAACTCTGATAAGACATGCTTCTATGTCTTAAGATGTTGATTTCCTTATTAGCTAGGTCAAAAGTGCCCATCAGTATAATAGCAAGTCCTTCATTACACTTCTCATTAGCAGAGTCCTTCATTATACCTCTCTATTGTTTGCTTTATTGTTTGATAACAGAAAAGTTGTTTTTTTAATGAAAAATCAGGGGTAATACTTTGTAAAGAACTCTGGTCACATTTACATCTATTCTGTGATATTGCTTTGTTGCTTAGCTTATAGCACCAAGTTGTTGTGTATGTTTGTGTGTGTGTGTGTGTGTGAGAGAGAGAGAGAGAGAGAGAGAAAGAAGCAATCTATAGATAAAATGCTTGGCAGTGGTCAATAGGCAATGAGGGATTTTTAATTTCCATTCACTTTTATCTTATTGTAAAATTTCCTAGTCACAATGTTTAAATGGTTTGATTGTTGCCTACCTAAACATTTATTGAAGTCACTAGTTGTATCACTAAAGCACAACCTACACTTTAGACTTTCAAAGGCCAGGAAGTTTCACTCCATGATCACATGAATTCCAGCTTTACTGCATATGGTGTTTGCCCATGTGCATCTCTGCACGTGCATGTATGTGTGTGCGTGTATCATCTGGCAACACTCTCTTTTGGACATCTGGGATTGGAATCTTGGTTTTATTGAATTAAAATTTGCCCTATGATTCTACTGCTGTTTCTTTCTTAAGCTGTGATTTTTGGTATTGTTTGCCTCTGAATTCTTTCAAGCTTATAATAGCAGACTTGTGAAGTACTTAGATATGGTTTAAAAAACCTGAATAAAAAAATATTGAGGAAACTTTCCTATTTGTGCACTTCTCATTCAATATTGTTTCTTGCCTCAGAATCTCTTCCATAAAACATTTCGGGTTTCAGTTTCTGTTTGGAGTCATTCATCATTCCTATAAACTATAGCTGACCTTTTCATAAATTTGTTTTTGGATAAAAATGATGACCTAGAAGTCGTTTTGCTAAGTAAAACCCTGCCAAAACCTGATAAGTGGGGTCCAAAAAATCCAATCCTGTAAAATGCAAGTTCATGATAATGGGAGGTTAATGATGTCAGTGCAGTGAGCTGGATCAGCTGGTACACAGTTCCTGGGGTTTGACTGAGGATCCCAGTCTCTCTCCATCCCATGGCAGCTTGTTGCCATGCAAAAAGGGTTATCCTTTCTGGTTTAAATATCATTCGCACCCCTCCAGGGTCCTATGGATGCTTGGAAATTCTAGAACACCAGCAGCAATTCCAGGAATCCCCTAGTTAATTTCTGCCCATTTCTTTGGGCTGATCTGGTGAGATCGAGCCTGGGGAATTGGGATCTACTGTCTTCTTCTCTGTCACTGAGAATGGGTGGCCTGACATCTCTACCAAGCTTCATCTTCCCCTCTCCCGTCCCACTGTAGGCCTTTTCTCAGTGTATAAGAACTTTACCCCAGCAGAGCTGAGAACAGGCTTAGGTAGAGTAGAGAAGTTAGTCTCACTGTATCCAACTTGTGGGACCTGTTATTGTGGGGTTTTGCTGCAAATTGGTTGCATTTAGTGGAATATGACTAGGAATGAACTTGGAAAATCTGTGCTCTCCATCTACATAAGTAGTTCTAGATTTTAGCTCATGGTTGTAGATGCTTATTAAACGCGTAGGCTTTACTTATTTTTAAATTTTGTTATATTTTTAGTTGAGGGATGTTAATTTCATTTGGACATACAGATGGTATTTTTCTAAAAATGGAGAAGTAAATTCTACTTGTATTTACTGTTTTGTCCCTGAAATGAAGTGTTTTGGGGGGAAAAAACTCTAATTTTTGATTGATAAGAAAGGGCATTTCAGACAATTCATTTGCAGATCACAGATGAAATAAAATCAAAATTTCAGATATTAGGTAAATCCCATGTGAGAGAGCACTCTTCCTTTTCCAAACACCTATATTTAATTTGAAACAATAGTACTGCATTTGAGTCTTACTGCCCCTACTAGAATATTAAAAAAACTATTAATATCATTACTGACAGATCTAATTCATCTTTGTATATCTCACAGCACACATAGGAGGCCTTTAATAAATGTTGAAAGAAAGGGCTTACATAAATACCTGTGCTTTTTAAAGTGTTCTGTAAAAAAAAAAAAAAAAAAAAAAAAAAAAGAAGCCATTAGCCCTAATTGTAACTTCCTGGATCTCTAGCCTGAGTGTATAAGTAACTGTGAATGTAGGTTGCTAAAATATTATGTAATCATGCATAGCACACATGCTTCATAGAGAGCCAAAATGTTTTTCAACCTCCTTTTATCATTCAACTTATTTAAATATTCTATCTAGGCACTGGAGATTGAAATCAGCTGGTGTCTTGAGGTTGTAAAAGAAATGGTGCTGTGGTCACAGTCTTAATAAGCTTTCATTCTACCTGAAGGAGCTTATGCACAGAGACAGCTTTTTTTGTAAAGGTAAGTTCACCCAGTTTTCCGTAAGTAAAACCTCCTAGACTCCAACCAGAGCTTTGGATAATTCCCAAGGAGATTCACTTTGAGGTTTTGTGAGCAGGTCACCTTATGTGGTGGGACATTTTAGGTATGTGGGTTCTTTTAACAAGAAAGCAATAGGAGGTGATTTTGCTTAGTATCTTCTACCAGAAGATTTTGGCTTCAGTCAGCACAGTGCTCAGCAAGGCAGAATCTTTTCCTAGAGCTAATGAAATTGTCTCTCCAAATCCCAGTTGTATAATAGTCATGATTTAATTCTGTGCCTGGATCTAAGGCTTGAGAATAATGGAATAAATATGCTACCAAGAGAAAGAGTCCTTTTAGGAGGAGAATAACTGGATGTCTGGGACCAGACGTGGACTTCAGCAGACCTCTGAATCTCCCTATAGCTTATGCAGAATTATTTGTGGGTGTGCTTATATGCATTTCTTTTGGGGGTTGCTGCACAGCTTTCATCAGATTGTCAAAGGAGCTCACTGCTCCCAAAAGAAGCAGCATTTCTAATTCAAGCGTTCAGCATAGCAGGTAGATTTTAATGGTTGTTTGAAAAATTTATGGTGTAATGTCCCTAGATTCCTGATGGATGATGGATGATTAAAAAATTCTGGGTGTATATTAGTGACTAATCTGAAAAAAAGGGTTGTGTCAGGGCCTTTATGTACAGTTGTGTTCCCTAGATTTGTGCTGAAATCACTGTCATAAGCAGAGACTGACAAGGACAGATGTATTGTGGAGCTAAGTTGTGTGGGAAGAGAGAATAAATTTATACAGAAGATTAACAAAATGGAACCTAGTCTGAGGATGGGAACTAGGATGGTAGAGGGTATAGAAACTATGGAAAAGGATAAACATGACAGAGCTGGGAACATTTAGAGAAGAGAAGGCTTTGTGCTGGGTTGCTATCTTTAAATACCATGTGGAAGAGAGGTTGGGCTTATTTTTTTATTTATGGCTTTGGAGAGGGGCAGAACCAGGGGAAGAGTGGGATTCGTAGATTTAGAATTGTCATAAGAAACAGCTCTCTTTCTGTTAGAACTGTCTAGTTGTGGACTGGAGACATCTCATTGGAAGACTTTGGAAAAATGCAAGACACGGGTGGTCATTCATCCAAGGAGAATGTGGTAGAAGAAAGTTCTGCATTCACAATATTCTTACACTAGATGAGTTCTGGATTCATTAGTTCACTGCCAAGTTGCCATTTCTAATTGGATGTCTTCAAGGCATCTCAACGTCAGCGTATCCACATCAGTTTCATGAATTTCCTCTTCAAATCTGGCCTTCTCTAGTCCTCTGTCTCAATGGATTGCACCATCACCCAGCCAGCTACATAAGCCAGGAACCCTATTATCTCTTCTCCTTCAATCTCAGATCTGATCTCTCACCAACACCACCACCCTGTCGTGTTGTTTTACTTCTGTTCTATATCTCAAATCTGTTTCCTTTTCTTTATCCCCATTGCCACTTTCCTAGATCAAGCTGCTGGCATCTCTTTTTTTCCCAGGACACTGCAGTGGCCTGCCCCTTGCTTTGCCTGTATCCATTCTTGCTTCCTTTCAAGCTATTTTTTCATACTTCAGCCAGCGTGGTCTTGTGAATGCAAATCTGGTTCTGTTCCTTGTCCCTCCTACTCCTTTCCCCACTCCCTTTAACCCTTCAGTAATTTCCCCCTGCTCTCTCCAGACACAGGACTTTGCACAGGCAGTTTCCTCTGCCTGGACTGCTCTTCTTGGCTCCCACATCCTGCTCTGCCCCTACCCCTTCACTTTTTAAATGTCTGCTTTTCCTTCAGAATTCAGTTTAACCATCAACTCTTTGGGTCATTTTCTGACTTTCCTGATTAAGCAACTTCCTCATTTTACTGTCTATGACATCCTGTTCTTCATGCATCTTCCTCGTAACATTTACTAGTGTGAGCCTATGATTAGCGTTGTCTTCTCCATTTATCTCTAAGTTCTAGAAAGTCAGACATTGTGTCTTTTTCTTGACATGGAGTGTTCTATGTTTATTGACTGAATTAAAAAAAAAAAGGTCCTTTAAATGGAAATTCAATGATGCTAAACTAGGAGCTTGGGAGTAGAGGTGAGGTGGAGGGCCACTGAGTGGGCTGGGACAAAACTGACCCATTTCCTAGATTTGCAGAGGATCCTCCATTAAAGGAAACCTCAGAATAGTGTTGTTTCTGGTAACTACTAGATCCACTACAGGGATTTAGTGATATGAGAGGTGAGACCCTTCCTCGTTCTAAGACAGAGAAGATGAAGCTGGGAAGAGATTATCTCCCCTTTTTCCCTGATTATCATGTTGTGCAGCCCATTTTGGCTTCTTTCATGCCTGTACCAGGCTCTACACAGAGAGACTCCTTTGGCTGGTCCAGGTCTGGTTCCTGAATTAACTCCCATAACCCAGCTGTACACCTCACACTCTCTTCACCTTATTTTGGTGGCTCATCTCCATCCTTCATCTTCTGCCACACATCTCCTTAGATTCATCCTTCCTGCAGTCACAAATCCCAGCCATTCACCACATACCCTAGTCAGACAAAGACTCATGGTCATCCAATTGGTCTCAGGACACATAACATGCTCATTCTTAGAAATATTTGGTTGGGACTTTACTGCCAAAGAAACAGGGGCCTGAGTGGGAACCTGGCCTGCTAGAGGCCACTGGGGGTCGGGAAGTGCATGGGGCCTTATGTTTTATCATTACCTTTTAGACTGTGGCTAATACAATGTGACAGAATTAGGGAAAACTCCAGTTAAGCTGTTTGTATCTTATATTCAGGCCTAAAGACAATATTTAAATGCAGTGAAATTTAGTATAGCTCATGGTAAATCCTTCAGCAGCACTTGTGGTTCACTGCTGAGGGCAGATGACATCACTCAAGAGTGATAAAGCAGCATATAGAGGAGGGACCAAAGAGACCACCCTCTTAACAGAAGAACACAGAGGAGCCTACTCTGCCATGGCTGTTTGCAGATTTCCCCTCTCTCTAGTCTGATGGAATAATTGGCTTTGTCCTGGGAGAAGTAACTATTCAATTAGTAAAGGGACTTCTTCAGCTTCTTTGGGAGACCAGAGATCATTGTGGTCAAGAGTAGCTCTCATTTGGATGAGTCATAACTATAATGCCAAGGCTCTTAGATTGGGTTCTCCCAAGAGCAAACGTGGAGGCAAGGGTTTGTGTCAAGCAGTTATTTGGGAGGTGTTTGTAGGATGCACTGTGAGGAAGAGAAGAGAGTCAACAGAGGGTCCCTGCAGTGGGATACCTGGCTCAATACCACTGGGGACCCACGGGAGACTGTGTAGACAATACTGCAGCACTGTACCCCCAAGGGCTGGGAAGCTGGCATATTTATCTTCTTTCCCCATCGATGGAAGTTTGCTCCTGAGCATCGTGGCCTGCTCTGAGCTCAAGCTAAGCTGTCAACCAAAGAACTCCCTCAGGTGGAGACTCAGGAGGGTGATCTCTGAACTGGGCTGAGGGCACATGGGCACCAACCCCATCTATAAAACCGAGTGAGAGAGAACACTTGGCTGGCAGTCTCATACTCACTTCTGCCTCCTTGTGCTAACTGGGCAGGAGAACTGGCACTCTGTGCAGCTAACAGGGGTGGGGTTGCCTTACTGGGGCATGGCACAATGGGCATCTCCCGGGACCTCGGTTCTGTAGCAGGTGGGCAGAGACTGAGGGGATCTCAGGTGAGAGGAGGGGTAGTATGATGCTACTGATGATGTCCAAACAGAGACAGCAAATGGAAATGGTGATTTGTCTGTCCAGCATACCGGCATGCTCCTCACAGGTCCTGAAGCAGAGCTGGCCACCCAGAACAGAGACCCTGGCAATGCCCAACCCCCCCCCCCCCCCCGTTCTGGCCCACATATCAATCTCAGTGGTGCTTTTGTGACATTTCCCTGTCAATGCAGTCATGATGTCCTCTTTAACCAGATTCCCCTTGCCACCATGGAGAGTGTTAACAGAGATTGGGCCATTGGGCTGTTAAGTGATCTGTCACCCGCCCCAGTGGACATGGTCCTGCCTGTGCTGGATTGTCTGAATTGGATTTTACCCAGGTAGTTCCCAGCTAGAAAACAGGCATGTGCTCAGCTGGATTCTGGCTTATTCATGCAGTAGGTCAGCTCACAGAGTTTATTCAAACTCTTTAATAAATGTTAACTAACCCTCTGAGACCCTAAAATTTGGACTAGGAATCAAGCTAAACTAACATGGGCATTATCAGCAATTTTCATTTTTCTTATTGATTTGGGTTAAATGTGAAAGGTACTGGAACTGGCTGTCCTAGTTTTAGTCATGATATTTCATCGTAATTGCCATTTACATTTTCCCCCTTTCGCACTCATTCCCTGCACTTTCCTCCATTCTATCCTTAATTTAGTCAACATTTCAAATAACATATTTAGCAAAAGTGCTGACACCAAAACTGGAATACAGTGTCTGCTCTCACCCAACCAAACATTAGATCACTCAATTCTTTCTTTTAAATAAAACTTACAAAAATTCAGCTCTCGGACACAATCACATAGGAAACTTTCTCAGCCGACTTTGATTCAGTTGCCTGTTGCTTAGTGGAATGGGCTTGGAAACCACACAAAAATTAGAGAAATAAAAGCACACAAAGCCTTTGCATATGTATTATGCCTTATAAATTTCAACTCTTCTGCCTGGCTTCATTTTAACTAGCTGAGAAAAATATAATCTGCCAAAAGATGGTTACCAGTGTTCAAAGCCAAGTGAGACAGAGCCAGTGTTCAGTAATTACAGCCTTGCAATTTCTAGGAGATTCCATCCTCCCCAGACCTGCGCCTCGTGTCCCCATTTGTAACATTGTTCATTATATTCAACCTGCTGCCATCACTCTGGAGCTTTCAAAGGTATTCTGGGGGCCATCTTGCTGGAGGACATGGATAATGAAATAGTTAGATGTGACTTGTATTATAATCGCCTCACCTAACCCCCATTTAGCTTGAAAAGTAGAGTTAATAAAAGCAGGAGTGAAAGGCACTTTATGTTTTTAATAAGGAGTCTCATATGGTATTACCTGCTGTTTTTCATTGTGTGTCTGTCTCATGGTTTTCCTTTGAGAGACATGGCAGAAGAAAGCCAAGCACATCTCTTAATCTTAAAGCACTTTAAGAATCTATTGCAGTAATCTACAAAAATCGATCAATATCTTCAAGCTAATAGGGCTGATTTCCAAAGTACATATGTGTATTTATAGAGACAGGCAGATCTGTTCACCAGCAAGTAAAGGCCGTCATCTGTCCAAGAAACTAGACGATTCCACTGTATAATAATTTAATGTTCTGTTTGCAAAAGGTAATTATAAAACTCTCATTCCATCTCCTGCTCTGATGGGCTCTGGATGAATTTAAAATGGATTAAGAGGAAATGGATAAGACGTTCTGTATTGCTGAACTCTGCCCGGTGTCATGATATGCAAACAGTGAGCAGAGTGCTGAAACTACTAAATACACACTGAAGAGATGACAGGGCTCAAACGTGAGAACGCCTGGATCTGCCAGAGAAAAGGGCTCCTAAAAATAGTGCTAACAATTTACAGAAGAGAAAATCTGACTGTGGTGTAAAAATCTTTTAAGGCAGAGCTGCTTGGAGCTGAATGCTATAAACATACTCACGATGTGTTTGAAGAGATGTCTATTTTCTTACGGATTAATCTCAAATGAGAAGGGTAACAGCCATCTATGGACCATCAAGATGTGATGGAAAAAGACTCAGACCGGGAACTGAAAGGCCTCATTTCTAGAGGTTTTATTGCTAATTGGCTCTGTGACCTTCAGCAAGGCAAATAGCTCCTTAGGTCTTATCAATAAAATGGGCCTATTAAACTGAGGGTCCCATGAACAAAAGTTGGCGACAGTTTAAATATTTGGGAATTTCCCCAATTCTAGCCTAATTACAATGCAAAACTGATTGTTAAAACTTAGGGGCCACATTTCTTTTAAAATGCTTGGCACTTCCTCTTTTTTGTTTCATCATTTTTATATAAAAAATAATGTATGCTTATTGTAACAGTCAAATACTATAGAGTTGTACAAAGAATAGGTTCACACTTTAAAAATCTCTCTTCAACCTTCATCTTAGACCTTACCAGTAACTGGTGAAAACAGCTTGGTATACATTAATCTCATGTTTTACTGTACTTCTAATATATGCTTACATTGAGATTGTTCTTTAAACCATTTCTTTGATTAAAAATGAGATCAAATTCATTTAACAATATATCACAGACATTCTTCTAGGTAAGGATAGGCAAACTATGGTCCACAGGCCAAATCTGGCCATGCCTATTTGTTTTTTGTTTACATTATGCCTATGACTGCTTTTGCACTACAAAGGCAGGGTTGAGTAGTTGCCCTCAAAGCCAAGCATATTTAACGTCTACCGGTTAGATCTTTTTCTCCTTGCTTTCAAAGGCTCCATAATATTCCACAGGATGGATATTCATCATTGATTCAGCCCCATTGGCTTAAGTAACTGGAAAACCCAAGGAAATAACTGGCGTTAGGTATTGTTAGCTATCAGAAATATCAGGAATGCATATGATGTCTTTAGGAAACTGTCTGGTTTTTATTTTTTACTTTTTGTTGTTGTTGTTTTTCTTTTTGGCTCATGTTTCTTCTCCGTAAGGTTTAATTCCCAGGAAATCTGTTCCCTTTTACCAACAAAATGGCTTTCATGTATTCAGTTTTAAATCTTATCCTTTAGTGTTAATAGAGCTTTTCTTGCGAGTAGTTTTAGCAGCGGTCCTAGGTGGGACATTCATTGGGCAATTGAGCATCCCTGAGCCAGTCACTGTGGCAGATGATACTATTAGTGATTGGAATGCAAATTTAAGTAATGAGATGCTATTTTCAAATATCAGATCAATATAAAAAAGATTTACCAGTGCTCTGTTGGCCAAACCTGGTCATGTACTGTCCTCTGGAAGATGAAGCTAGTCTTGCCAAAACTTAAATGGGAAGTGAAGGAAGAGTGGTTTCCCAAGGGATAGCTGGTATGCGGTTATTAAATAGGGGGATGAATACTAGAGCTTAAAGCAAGAAATACCCACCAGAAGCATCCCCCAAAATACATTGCTGGGTTAGGTATATGTGCTTTTAAAATTTCAGTAAATATTACTGAAGGAATTTCCACAATGTTTGTTGTAGTTTATCATATACTACCTTGTTGGCAATTTTTGACAGTGCTGAACTTTTTGTATTGTCAACAGTACTGGTTATTATAACAAAAACAACTTTAAAAAATTGATCTGATGTTTGAAAATGGCATCCCATTATTTAAGTTTGTATTCCAATCACTAAGAGTGAGGTTTCTGACTGAAATTCTTATTACATTCTCATATGAAATACTTTATATTATGTGCCCATTTTTCTATTGAGTTACTCTTCTACTTACCATACTTGTAGTTCTGAGTGTATTAGGGTTATTAATAATTCGTCCATCATATATGTTGGAAATACTTTTTCATAGCATTGTTTGTATTTTTACCTCATTTACTACCTTGCTTTAGTTTCTTACCTGCTAGGAAATACCAAACAATGGGTTTGCTTACGCAATAGAAATTTATTGTCTCACAGTTTTGAGTTTAGGAAAAATCTAAAATTGAGGCATCAGCAAAGAGATGCTGTTTCAACCATATTGGATTAAAGTCCGCCCCCGTTCAGTTTGGGTACACCTTAACTAATAACAACCTCAAGGGTCTAGTTTACAAATGGATTCACACCCACAGGACCAGGGATTGGGACCTGAACGTGCTTTTTGTGGCGAGACATGATTCAAGCCCCAACACATATTAAAAAGAAATTATATGTGTAAAGCTCCATGAGGGAGCCTTATTCTAAATGTAGAAATAAATTCCAATCTCACTGACCTGAGGGAGTTCGTTCTTTTAAACAATTATGGCCATCTCTATAAATATATTTGAAATGCTTGTCTTCAGCAGTTACGTGATTGAGGGTAAGTAAATAGAGCAGCACCCAGGTTGCTCTATTGCTGTGTGATCTTCAGGGAGAGATCTGGGCTCAGACACACAGGAACCCTCTTATTATCCACAAGGGGTCAGCTGTAGCTGGCATGGATCATCTATACCAGCATGGTCAGCTAATGGAAACCAAGGAATGTTTTTGCCTAATGTTAAAGCTCCTGGCTACTTTAGCTCTCATTCAGATCTGCAGGCTACTGAAATCACTTCTATTTGTGTAGCGTTTTTAATTCATAATATCATAGGACATTTTTCTTCAACTTATTTTTTCATAGAATTGTAAAAAGGAAAATTATAATGGAGAAGTTTGTATGTGTGTTTGTGCGTATGAGTGGAACGGCTTTAAACCATTATCTAAAAGGGATAAATAAACCATTTCTGTGTACAGAGGAGATGTGCAATGAAACATGACTTACATACTTTAAATCTGGATTGAAAAACTGACAGACCAAGGGAATTTGGTTCATGTTAGTTTTCTATTCTTAATGAACAAAATATCAAGTCTTAAACTTATATAAGTCTTCAGTTGAAGTTGTTTTAATAAGTCACAATAACTCTACAATTCAATTTTACATGATAATCTTTTAGAGGCAAAGAACTAAATTGTTGGAGTTATTTTTTAAGCAATGCTTGCTTATAGTTTTTAATAAAAATATAAAAAACAGTTTTCCAAATCTGATAAAGCTCTCTTGTTATGCACATTGCCTTCCTTAACAGATTTTTGCAGCTCATTAAGCAACCTGACCAAAATTGTGGGTGGTCATATTCTCTACTGAAAAGGGAAACTGCTTTGGCATTAATCACAAACCAACAAAGAGGAACACTGTTAGTTGGCCAAAGACCTTTGCATCCATAGTCAGCCTTTGATTAATTAAGTGATATGGTACATTCTCTATTATGCATTGTGACTAGAAATTAATGTGTTCTAGTTAATATGATGCCTTTTAAAAGGGATTATTAGTGTAAGAGGAACATAGATCACTAAGCCTTAAAGCATTAGACAATTAAATTCTAAATTCTAAATATTTGATAAATGTAAATATATTTTGTATGATTTATATATAATTGAGGGTCTTATGGTATCCTTGGAGTCATCATCATTATAAGCATATACAATTATTGCACTGACTTTGGTACTGATTAATAGAGAATTCTGGATGTTAGTACATTGAAGCTGGATAAATTATACCCAAAGTGCATTCCTCCAACTCATATCCCATTTGATTGAGTAATAATAATAATAACAACACATTTAGAAGTATATAAATATGTATGTATACACACACACATAATCTAACTCATCAGTTCACTCAACAACTCCATTAGGTAGATACTCTTATTTCCCCCTTTGTATACATCAGATGACTAAATGGAAGAACAGATAGGCTAAGTACTTGTTGAACACAAATCTCATAAATGGGAGAGGAATCAAATCCAGGCGGTTAGCTCCATGCCTTTCTAATTTACACAGTAAAGTTGTCATGCAAGTTATTGACTTATGGTCTAGAAATGAGGACTTAAGCTCAGTATGTTTGCCTTCAACACACTCATTTGTTTTCACTTCCAGTGGTGATGACCACTTTTACCTCTACCATTGCCCTGCTTTACAGATTACATGGATTAAAATATTACAACTGGTTGCTATACACACTCCTGTTCCTGACTTGCTAAACTGTCGGCAGCCTTAACCTCATATTTAGTTCCCCCTGTTTTCTTTTAGTCTGTTCACAGTAGGAATGAAAAACAGCTGAGTTTCTATTTTTGTCCATTAATCAGTACCATTACTTGGAAGCCATTATTCAATAGAGGTCCCTGCTTTTCCCAGTTTAGCAACCTGTTCACTTCTTTCTTAGTCCAACCCTTTAATCATCTTCAGGGCTCACCTCTGAACTCCAATATCTCTGTGGAGCTGTGGAGCCCATGATAGAACAAATATTCCAATAAGGTTCTAGCTATTACAGAGTGAGAAAGGACTTCTGGCCCTGATGTACTAAGTAATTCTTTGCAGCATCCAGGTTCCCAGTTATATTTTTCCTCTACTTCTGTGTGCTGTATCCATGGCATTTTATTCAATAGCAGTCCTTTAATAATGAAATTATACAAAGTTCATTGCATGGGCAGAGAAGTTACTCTGTCATTAGTGTCCTACAAATAAAATAACCAAATGAAAGCAGGGCCAGATTATATTTTGAATCTTCTTAAGGAGGTTATCAGCAGAACACATTTCAGAACAAATTGGAACTGCAACTTTTCCAAAGTCACAGTTGAGATGTCAGTGAATTGAGATGTTAGTGGTTGAGATTTTTAAAAATTGAAACAGGTAAAGCAGCAAGAAGACCAAACCCTAGTGATTTAATTTTGCTTAAATTATTTAGTGTGATAGCCAGGAGATGTTTGAAAGGCTTAAAATTTAAACTCTTATTTTGTGAGATGAGCATTTGCCATTAAATTCCTCAGCTAAGTTTTTGGGTTTTCTTTTTCCTGTTTTTGGTGGAGGAGGGTTGATGGTTTATAAAATTGATAAAACACTAAAATTTTCTTTCTAAATCTAGGAAAAAATAGCCTCAATTCCTGCAGGGAAATGCTCAGTGCGAATAAATAGCTTCTCATCTTGATGGAGAAGGTTTATAATACCAGTGAACGTGTCTAAGAGTGGAAATTCTTGAAACTTAGGTGACAATATGTGACGTTCCATGTCATGAGCTTGGTCTACACCTGTGGATGGCAGAAACTCTTAAGAGAGGGATCAAACATCGGGCATTAATCCACGTAATTTAATATGATTTCCCATTAATTAATTTTCATTATTTGCTATATATTTCATTTGCGAAATGGGAATTATATATTTTTCTTCTCCTCACATCCGTCTTGATGGAAGGATCTAGAATTTACAGCATCAGGCATTTAGATTAATGAACAGTACAAGATATATGGATCCTTTAAAAATATCAAAGATAATCTCTTGACAACTACATTGGTTTTTTGCCAGTTATAGATGACAAGATAGACTGTGAATTAAGCAGTATTTTAAATTGTTAAACAGTGAGATAATTCAGATTTAAGTGTAACTATAATGTTTCATGTCTTTAGGACATTATTTATTTTGAAAAATTTGCCCATGAGTCATGAAGATTCAATTAAATTAATCAGTTATGTTGTTTAAGTTTTAAAAGTTGTATATTGAAATAATATAAAAATAATACATAGGTATTGGGAAAAAATGAAGGTCCTCCTCTTATTCCTTTAATTTTAATTGCCAAAAAGAAAAAAAAAACACAAAAAGCTGACTGATGATACCCACTCTAGGAGAAGATATGGAAGAAAGGACTGTGCACTGTTGATGGGAGTATAAATTGATGAAATATTTTTTTTTGGAGAAAAATTTGGTAAAAGCCATCAATACTTTAAATTTAAATCTCATTTGATGCAGAAAATCTACTAAGTGTACAGAAAATTTCAAGGATTTTATTATAGCATTATTTGTACTAGAAATGCCATATGGTCTAAAAACCTATAATTAGGGAGGTGTTGAATTAATTATAATGCATCCTTATTAAGAATATGGCTTTACAAAATATGGTAGGGCTATATACAGAGACATGATATATTATCAAGAGAAAAAATACAGAACAGTACCTTATTCATGTACTACACTAAAATTATTTTTCCTTTGTTATACAACTTTCTGTTTTTCCCTTAAGTTAATAACTGTCTTGCTTTTTTGTTTTCCTATTTTTCTTTTTCTGTTTCCTACCACTTAGCTTCAGTGTTTCCATCAATTGTTTCAATCTCCTCTCATACACTGAAACACATCAGATATTCTACCAGTTTTAGGTTCTTGGGGAGATCTTTCCTCACTTTCTGACCTCCTTAAAACTCAGCTGATTACAATCCAGTTGTCATTTTGGTACCTCCATTTACTGTTATCCTGGGGATTCTCTACACCCTTCTCCTGAGTTGAATCCACAGTTTCTAGGATGCTGTGTCTTTCTCTTTTCTAGTCTATTCCATTATTTCAAGAATCACCTCTTCTCTATAACTTCATGAGAAAGTAAATATTCTGAGTCTTATAGCACATGTTGTTGGTGCCTTCCCAGATTTCTTATGGATTTGACTATAAGCACCTGTGACTCTTCACCTGAGAGTTTCTCTTCATTCATTGACAGAAACAGCTCTCAGCCAATGACTGATCCACTCTCTTACCTCTTGGCAAGGAAAATTATGAAGCAAATTTTACTTGTTTCCCAGAGTTGCTTAGAAGGAGTGAGTCCAGTTATCTAAGAGGTAACCTAACCAATAAGGCCAATCCTTTTTTGGTTGCCTTCTCTTCTTTGTCTCAATTCTTCACTCCCCAACTTCTTTGGATCACCTTCCAAATAAACCATTTGCACCAAAATCCATATCTGAGGGGTTGTTTCTGGGGAATCCCTGATTAGAGAGATCTTGCATGTCTGAAAAGGTCTTCAGTTGCTTAGTTAATTGCTAGTTTAGCTTGATATAGAATTCTGGGTTGGAATTAATCTTCTGAAATTTGAAGTAATTTCTCCACTATATTCTACCTTATAATGGTTTTGAGAAATAGAGCATTATTCTTATTTCTGATCCATTGTATGTGACTTGATTTTTTTCTCTCTGGAAGCTTTTAGGTCTGTCTCTTTGTCTCCAGTGTTCCACATTTCATAGTAACATGCCCTCGTGTAAGTCCATTTTATTTTATTGCATTGGACACTGAATGGACATTTTCAATTCCCTGAAGTTCTGCTCTTGAAGTCTAGGATGTTTTCCTGATTTAAAAGATTATATTTCCCCTCTCTTTTCTCTTTGTTGGAGCTCACATTATTTGATGTTGACCTCCTGAACTATCCTCTAATTTTCTTAACCTTCCCTACCTCTTCTCCATCTTGGTTTTTTTTTTTTTTTTTTTTTTTTTGGTTTACTTTTTTGGGGGATTTTCTAATTCTTCCAACTGTCTTATTTAGTTTTCCATTTCTGCTACAGAGATTTAAGTTTTCAAAATTTGAGCTCTACTTTTTTCCTTTTAAAATTTGGAAATAAAACTTCATATTTTATAGATGCTACTATAATTCCTCATCTCACTAAGGATATAAATAATAGTTTTTGTTTGAAGTTGTATTCCTTCCTAGTCTCTTTCCTCCAAGTAGCTATTCCCTCTCTGTGTTGGGCTCTCCCTTATATCTTAGATACTTTCTTGAGTCATCTGGCAAGGCTTGGTTGCCTCAATTTAAAATGGGGGTCACACAAAAGTTAACATAGTCACATAGTTATTGGTATCCTTACTGTTTGATACTGCATGTGCATTTAAAGATCTGCTAGAAGTAATTCTTGGCTGGAAATCTTTTTACCCATACTGAATTATTTCCTTGGAAGAGAGTTCACTTTCTGAGTTTGTCAGGATGATGCAGTGGGACAGGGAATGGTCCATTTAGGCCTCTTTGATGGGAACATCTTGGTATGGTTATTGTATTTCCACAGAATAAACTTGCCAGTGGGTGCAGGTCAGTGGGTGTGAGTCTAAGTCTCTGCAGACTTTTTAAAATGCACAGCTCAACTTCATCTTAATTTGATGCATTGCAGTATCATTCTATTGTTCAATTTTAGAGGAGATATTTTGTGAGAGATGATAATTTCTTAATTGTCTATTAAGTATCTAATACTTTCTAAGCATTTCAATGATATAGAAATTTGAACATAGAGTACTAGTGTTTCCATACTGATAGAATTAAAAAACAATAGTGAATTGTAATGACTGAAAATGATATAGCATGGATAAGCATGGAGATATTTTCCCTAGTCAGCTTTTCTGAGATTAATAATGGAGTTATTCTAACAAGGAAATTACTGTTGAGATTTCTGTACCAAAGGAACAGGATTGACATTACCAATCCACTTACTGCAGCAACTGAACTCTGTGGTAACATCACTGATTTGTCTCTGTTGTATCTTGTTATACCGGGACAGTTGATGACGGATAACAGTTAATGGATTAACTTGAAGTCATTCATTTATTCTCTCAAGAGGATTATTTTAACCATTTACTCTATTTCAGCTGGTTAACCTAGCTCATTGTGCCATAGTCTCCAAGCACTTTTTAACTGAAGAAATCTTAGTTTCTGGAGAATATCAGGATGGATTATGCTAAATAGATAATAATTTTCTAACCTCCCAGTACTAAACATCAAGACATTAAAAAATAAAACTGTTGCTTTCTTCTCTCATTATTTTTGAATTCTGGAAAAATAATCTCATTAAAATTTTGTTTTCAGATATGTTACCAAGCCAATTAAAATATAGGCTTCTGGTTTTTTGCCTGGATTGTAGTGATAAAGCTAATTATGAATCCAACACTCTTGCTTTCTAAGAGTTTCCTCTTCTTTTCAGACTAAGCTGGCAGGTCCATTATTTTAAAAACCACTGATTGGTCATCACCAGTGTGAGATGAAATCATTGATGAATGTTTGACACTCTGTGAGGCATAGCACTGTTACTGAGATGTTTTGTTTTCTCCTTGGTTGACATAAGCTGGATGGTAATTACAGAATATTTCAAATCATTGCTTACAGGGAAATGACTCATCCCATTATATAGTATTGGGGTAGGGGGGCCCTAGCCATGGATATAGACAAATCTCTCTCTGTTTATAGCTTTTCCTGAGATATAAGCAAATGAGATGGAAGCCTCTGTTCTTTAGAAATTTTAGACTGTGTTTTTCATTTTAATGAGATGCCTGGTTAAATTCAAAACTAATATTTTACGCTGACACTCAGAATGCACTGGCATGTCATCTTGTCATACACATACTAGCTAGGACCTATAAAAGTGAAAAACCAGAGCTGTCCCAAAAGTCTCCAAATAGCCATGGAGTGAGTATTATGCATGAATAGGTGGAGTCTCTTTGCTTGTGCACTTGCCATTTTTTACTGCCCTTGTTTGGAGCTGAGCACTGCTGCAGGCACCCTTAAATTGATGCCTTATGACAGACTCTCAGTTGAGTAGTCAAACAGCTAAATTTACTATAAGTTCCTTTTCTATTCTTTCTGGCCCATTTGCCCAGCTAATAATAGTAACTGTTATTCCTTGACTCTACTAGTGACTGAGCAGTCACTTTTTATCACATATATTTTTTTTTCTCAGTAAAAACTGTCCAATTTAAGAGAAAAAAGATTGTGTGAAGAAAGGAACTGAAAACTGATGTGTTTTTACTATTCATTATGGTCAAAGACCAATCCTCATTCATACCATTAAGTGCTATTTATGATTAGAGCTGAAATCTACCATTTTTTTGGTCCTGTTCTGCTGTTATATATTTTAAGTTGCTGTCTTTTCCAACAGATTTTCATTTTCCATGTCTTTTAACCCATAGATCCATGCCAAACATTCTGAAATTTTTCTCTTTAAGTGGGTTTCCAGCTTTGGATGCTAGGGTGGCTAAATGTCAATTGTTTCTACCTCCACCATCAACACCTTAGACATCAGTCTCCCCGCAAGGTTTCCTCTTTCTTGTCCTTTCATATGTTTTATCTGGACAAAGATGACCCTTTCCCTTTGCTCAAATATCTGCTGATGACTCCCATGTCCATAACTCCAGTTCCCAACCTTCCTCATAAACTCAACACATATATTTTTATAACAAACGTTGAGAAGCTTTTGTGTCCCACCAGTATCTGAGACCTAATGTCTCCACACCAAATTTAATATGTTTCCCCTGAGAGTCCTGCTCTTCCCATAGAACATCCCTTCATTTGTAGAATTGCCACTCCTTCTCCCAAGCCAGAATTTCTGGCTGGTCTTCAGCATCTCTCTTTCCTTCACCCCATTAAAATCTATTGATTCTCTCCTCTAAATCTCTATTCTGTTCCTTCTCGTTCCTCCCCACACCTCCCCTGGTTATTGCTCCTATTATCACTGCTTGTGCAATTCAGATAATCTCCTGTTTCAACTTTAGCCACTTCTTCAGGCACTCTTCATTCACATTGCCTCCAGATTTATATTTCTAAATGAAATCAGATCACATCAATCTCCTACTTAAAATCTGGAAGATTCTGCCTTTCAGTCTGTTGTCTTAGCATTGACATAGAAAGACTTTTGCAATCTCTACTTCAACTGAATTTCTGTTTCAGCTTCCTGAAGGAGAACATCATTTCTCGCTATATAGTGCTTATCTGATTCCCTAAATATATGGACCTATTTTTATTCATAGTGATTTTGCATATCCTCTGTCCCCTCTCATTGAATATATATATCCATTTGCTCAAAGCAGAAACCAAAACCTCACAGTGATCTTCGATTCCTCTCTCTTCCTTCATTCACAGCCCCAAACTAGATTAGATGATAGCATTACTCTAAATATTTCTCAATCTGCCCAAGAATGTCTATCTCCACTGTTGTTAAACTTGTAAATTGCTATCATCTTTCTCCTGGACTCCTACAAAGGCCTCTTATCTGCCTCTTCTCCAGCTTCTTTTACATTCTCCTGGTTGTCACCTGAGCAACATTCTAGAATGCACAGTTCATCATGTCTGTTTCTTTGAAATTCTGCAGAGGCTCTCCATGGGTTTCAGGATAAAACTTTAACTTCTGAAATTGACTCCTGGCCTCTCTTCTGCTACATCTCCCTCCTTTCTTCCTCTTGCTCTTCTTTCTCTGTGCTTCAGCCATACTGAAATCTTCCAATTTCTTCAACATGATACATTCTCTGTTACTTCCAAGTCTTCACAAAACTTGGTGCTTTTCCCTGGAATCATCTTCCCTTTCCTCTTTACCTGGCTAATTCCTAATTACCTTTTCAGTCTCCACTTCAAGGTAACTTCCTCTAAGCTGTCTCCCTTTCTACCCCTCAACTATATAAGGTGCCTTTGTATGCACTGGCTTTGCAATTTTTTTCCTCTGTCAGAACATGGATCACAATTTACTGTAAGTACTTATTTAAGTCTTTCCTGTTTCCCCAGCTAGAAAAAAAGGTAAAGTAGAATCTATCTTGCCTATTATTATATCCAGAGTTTAGCATGGTGCCTGGCTGGTGGCATATGTTTAATAAATATATACCAATTGGCTTTGTACTGAGACAAAAATTCAGAGTACCTCATGAAAATGTCTACACAAAGCAAATGTTGAACCAATGAGTACTGAATCAATACTCTTCCCCATGAATGAAATGCCTTTCCATCCATTACCTGCTTGGGAAATATTCCTTCTTGAAGCATCTGCTTAAGGGTCGTGTTTTTATTTTATTTACTTATTTGTATTTTATTTAATAAGTTGTGAGTTTACAGAACATTCGTGCATAAAATACAGTATTCCTATACACCACCCCACCATCAACACTTTGCACTGGTGTGGATCATTTGTTACAACTGATGTAGCACTTTTTAAAGACTGTACTTTTAATACTAGTTACCTTGGTTACAACTGATGAAATATTGTTAAAGTAGTTCTATCTATCATCCATTATTTTCATTAGGTGTATTTTTCCCCGTATACCACCCTATCATTAATAGCTTGTGTTAGTATCATACATTTGTTATAATTCATGAAAGAACACTTTAAATGTGTACTATTAACTATAGCCCATCATCTACAGTAGGGTTCACTGTGTTGTACAGTCCTATGTTTATCTTTTAACTTTCATTCTAGTAAAATATACATCCTAAAGTTTCCTCTTTTAACCACATTCACAAATATTGTTCAGTGCTGTTGATTATACTCACTATAGTGTGCTACAATCACTGCTATCCATTTCCAAACCTTTATCTTCAGCCTAAATAGAAATTACATACAAGTTAAGCATCAATTCCTCATTCTCTACCCCCAATCTATTTCTTGGTAATTTATATTCTAGATTCTAACTCTATGAGTTGGCTTATAGTAATTAGTTCACAATAGTGAAATCATACAAATTTGTCCTTTTATTTCACTACATAATGTCCTTTTATTTCACTACATAATGTCCTCAAAGTTCATCCATGCTGTCACATGCATCAAGACTACTTTCATTTTTACAGCTGAATATTCCATCTTATATTTATAACTTATTTTGTTTATTCATTTATTGGTTGATGGACACTTGAGTTGCTTCCATTTTTTTTGACAATTGTGAATAATGCTGTTATGAATATCAATATGCAAATATTTGTTTGAGTCCCTGCTTTCTGTCCTTCTGGGTATATACCTGTAGTGGGATTGCTGAGTCATATTGTAATTCTAAACTTAGCTTCTTGAGAACTACCAAACTGTCTTTCACAGCAGATACACCATGTTATATTCCTACCAGCAATGAATGAGTATTCCTATTTTTCTACATCCTCTCCAACACTTGTAGTTTTCTATTTTTTAAAAAGTGGCCCTTCTAGTAAGTTTGAAATGATATCTCACTATGGCTTTGATTTCCATTTCCCTAATAGTGGTGTTGAGCTTCTTTTCCTGTGCTTTTAGCTATTTATATTTCCTCTTGGAGAATGTCTTTTCAAGTCTTTTGCTCATGTTTTTTTTTAAATAAATAAATTTTATTGATACATATTAATAAACTATACAATTTGTCCAAAGCATACAATCCATGGTATTTGGTATAATCACATTGTTGTGCATTCATCACTTAAATCATTATTAGAGCATTTTCATTATTTCAGTAATAATAATAATTATAAACAAAAAGGTAAACAAATGAACAAACAAGAAAATTCCTCACCTCTCAATCTCTCTCTGTTTCCCCTGCTGTACATAGCTGCTATTTCTGGCTATTCTTGCACAATTATTTATTTGTTTATTAAGCAGTTCTATTGAGATATAGTCACATACCACATGATCTGGCTAGAGTATATAATCAGTGATTTTTAGTACAATCTCAATGTTGTACATTCATCATCTAAAAAATTTTAGAACAATGCCATTACTCCAAAATGAGACTCCATATTCCTTACCATTCCTTGTTTTAATTGGATTGTTTGTCCTTTTATTTTTGAGTTGCAGGATTTCTTTATATATTCTGGATATTAAACCCTTAATGGATATGTGGTTTCCAGATATTTTCTCCTCTTGAGTAAGTTGCCTTTTCATTTTTTTGACAAAGTCTTTTGATGCACAAAAGTTTTTAATTTAAGAAGGTCTTATTTCTCTATTTTTCTTTTGTTGCTTGTGCTTTGGATATAAAGTATAAGGAACCATTGCGTACCACAAGATCTTGAAGATGCTTCCCTATATTTTCTTCTAGGAATTTTATAGTCCTGTTTCTTATATTAGGTCTCATCCATTTTGAGTTAACATTTGTATATGGTATGAAACAAGGGTCCTCTTTCATTTACATATATGTGGATATCCATTTACGGTAGCACCATTTGTTGAAGACAGTACTCTTTCTCAGTTGAATGGACTTGGCAGCCTTGTCAAAATTGTTGACCATAGATGCGAGCCTCTATTTATGAACTCTCGAATCAATTCCATTGGTCAATATATCAATCCTTATGCTAGTGCCATGCTGTTTTGACTGCTATAGCCTTGTAATGTGCTTTAAAGTCAGGAAGTGTTAGTCATCAATGTTCTTCTTTTTCAAGATGTTTTTGTCTATTTGGGGACACTTACAATTCCAAATAAATTTGATAATTGCCTTTTCCATTTATGTAAAGTGGACTGTTGGAATTTTGATTGAGTTAAATTTGTAAATCAATTGGGTAAAATTGACATCTTAACAACATTTAGTCTTCCGATTCATGAACATGGAAGGTCCATCCATTTATTTAGGTCTTCTTTCATTTCTTTTAACTATGCTTTGTAGTTTTCTGTGTATAAGTCCTTTACATCCTTGGTTAAGTTTATTCCTAGATATTTGATTCATTTAGTTACTACTTTAAATGGAATATTTTTCTTGATTTCCTCCTCAGATTTCTCATTACTACTGTATAGAAACACTATTGATTTTTGCTTGTTGATCTCATATACATCCACTTTGTTGAACTTGTTTGTTAGCTCTAGTAGCTTTTTTTGTAGATTTTTCAAGACTTTCTAAATATAGGATCATGCCATTTGCAGATAGTGAAGGTTTTACTTCTTCCTTTCCAATTTGGATGACTTTTATTTCTTTTCTTGCTTAACTTCTCTGGCTAGAACTTCTAGCTTAATGTTGAATAACAGTGGTGACAGTGTGCATCCTTTTCTTGTTCCAGATCTTAGAGGAAAAGCTTTCAGTCTTTTATCACTGAGCACAATGTTAGCTTGGATTTTTCATCTATGTCTGTATCATGTTAAATAATTGTCCTCCTATTTCTATTTTCTGAAATTTTTTTAAATCAGGAATTGATATCAGGAAATGATGCTGGATTTTGTCAAATGCCTTTTCTGTATCAATTGAAGTGATTATGTGGATTTCCCCCTTCATTTTATTAATGCCTTTTGCATTAACTGATTGCCTTGTTTTGAACCAACCTTGCATAGCTATGATAAAACCCACTTGATCATGGTATATAATTCTTTTAATGTGCTGTTGGATATGATTTTAAAGTACTTTATTGAGTATTTTAAAATCCTATATTCATAAAAGAAATTGGTTTGTAATTTTCTTTACTTATATCTTTATTTGGCTTTTGTATTAGGGTGATGTTGGCCTCATGCTCCCTTCTCTTCAATTTTTGAAAGAGTTTAAGCCATCTGGTCCTGGACTTTTCTTTGTTGCGAAGTTTTATTATTGACTCAGTCTCTTTACTTGTAATTGGTCTGTTGAGGTCTTCTAATTCTTCTAGGTTCAGTGCAGAGTTTTCATGCTTTTCTAGGAATTTGTCCATTTCATCTAGGTTATCTAATTTGTTGGCATACAGTTGTTTAAAGTATTCCCCTATGATCCTTTTTATTTGTGTGGTCAGAAGTAATGTTCCTGTGATAGTTTGAAGTTGTATGGATGCCAGAAAAGTATGTTCTTAAAGCTAATCCATTCCTGTGGGTGTAAACCTATTGTAAGTAGGCCCTTTTGATTAGGTTGCTTCAGTTGGGATGCAGCCCAGTATGGGTCCTAATCCTCCTACTGAAGTCCTTTATAAGAGAATGTAATTCAGAGAAAGAAGTGAAAAAGCCATAGAAGAAAGAAACTGGAAGTAATCAAGCTCAGGAGAGAAGGGAGTGACCAGCAGATGCTGTCATATGCTTTGTCATATGATAGAGGAGCCCAAGATTGCTAGCAGCTGGTCTTTGGGAAGAAGGTTTCATCTTGATGATTCCTTGATTAGGATATTTTTTTCAGCCTCAAAACTGTAAGCTTGTAAGTTAATGAATTCCTATTGTAAAAACCAACACATTTCATGGTATCTGCTTGAGCAGCTTAGCAGATTAGAACAGTCCACCCTCTCAGTTCTGATTTCATTTATTTGCATCTTCTTTTTTTTGTCATTCTAGCTAAGGGTTTGTCAATTTTATTGTTCTTCTCAAAGAACCAACCTTTGGTTTTGTTAATTCTCTCTTTTGTTTTTTTATTCTCAATTTCATTTATTTCTGCTCTAGTCTTTGTTATTTTCTTCCTTCTGTTTGCTTTGGGATTGGTTTGCTGTTTTTTGTTTTGTTTTTCCTAGTTCCTCCAAGTGTGCAGTTAGGTATTTGATTTTAGCTCTTTCTTCTCCTTTTAATATAAGCATTGAGGGCTATACATTTCCCTCTCAGCATTGCCTCTGCTGCATCCCATAAATCTTGTTATGCTGTGTTGTTGTTTTCATCCATCTGGAAACATTTACTGATTTTACTTGCAAATTCTCCTTTCACCTACTGATTGCATAAGAGTGTATTGTTTAACTTTCACATATTTGTGAGTTTTTCAGTTCTCTGCCTGTTATTTATTTTCAGCTTCATTTCATTATGGTCAGAGAAAGCGCTTTGTATAATTTCATTCTTTTTAAGTTTATGGAGACTTGTTTTGTGACCCAGCATATGGTCTATCATGGAGAATGATCCATGCACCTTGAGAAAATGTATATCCTGCTGTTTGGGTGTTTGGAGGTATAATGTTATAAAATGTGCATTAGATTTGGTTCATTTATTATATTAATTGAGTTCTCTGTGTCCTTATTGATCCTCTGTCTAGATGTTTTCACTATCAATGAGAGTGGTGTATTAAAGTCTCCAACTGTTATTGCGGACATGTCTATTTATCCTTTCAGTTTTGCCAGTATTTTCCTCATGTATTTTGGGGTACCATGGTTAGTTGCATAAATATTTATGAATGTTATTTCTTTTTGGTGGACTTACCCTTTTATTAATATATAGTGTCATTCTTTGTCTCTTAAAACAGTTTTGCATTTAAAGTCTATTTTGTCCAATATTAGTTTAACTATGCCAGCTCTTTTTTGGTTACCATTTGCATGGAATATCTTTTTCATCCTTTCACTTTCAACCTATTTATGTCTTTGGGTCTAAGATAAGTCTCTTATAAACAGCATATAGTTGGATCATGCTTTTTTATCCATTCTGCCAATCTGTGTATTTTGATTAGGGAGTTCAGTATATTAATTTTCATTGTTGTTATTACAGTAAAGACAGTATTTCAACCATTTTATCCTTTGGTTTTTATCTGTCATATCTTATTTTTGATTTTCCTTTTACCCTTTTAGTTACTCTTACTGATAATCTTCATTTCTTCACATTACTGTAGGCCACTCTGTCATGTCTTTCCCTTTCAGCCTGAAAAACTCCCTTTAGTATTTCTTGTAGGGAAGATATCTTGTTGATAAACTCTCTCAGTTTCTGTTTATCTGTGGAATTTTAACTCTCCCTTGTTTTTGAAGGACAGGTTTTCTGGATAAGGAAATTTTAGCTGGCAGTTTTTCTATTTCAGTGCATTAAATATAACAGACCATTGCCTGCTCACCTTTATGGTTTCCCCCCCAACCCCCACATGTAACCTTTTTTTTTTTTTTTAGAATTATTTTTATTTTTATTTTTTTATTAAAATTGTTTATTTATTTTTAAAAATTACATTAAAAAATATGAGGTCCCAATCAACCCCACCGCCCCCACCCCCTACAGCAACACTCTCTCCATCGTGACACATCCATTGCACCTGGTAAGTACATCTCTGAACATCACTGCACCCCGTAGTCAATGGTTCACATCATAGCCCACACTCTCCCACGTTCCATCCAGTGGGCCCTGGGGGGATCTACAATGTTCCATAATTGTCCGTGAAGCACCACCCAGGACAACTCCATGTCCCGAAAACGCCTCCACATCTCATCTCTTCCTCCCTTTCCCCAAACCCAGCAGCCACCATGGCTACCCTTCCCGCACCCATTCCACATTTTCTCTGTGGACATTGGATTGGTTGTGTCCATTGCACATGTAACCTTTTGATATTGCTTATGAATTCCAAAAATAGATACTGGATTATGTTTGCAAACTGGTCTGTCCCTCTGGGCATATTAGATTATATTGGATTCAGAAGTTTCACTTTTATTTGATTAAATAATTATTGAGGTTTTGATTGAGCTATGTCAGTAGGATGACATGGCAGAACAGAGAATTTAGTTGGAGTTTTGATGCTGGACTTTTGCATGCTGGAACCCTGGGAAGTAAACATACAGGAGAAGAACACAGAGAAGTAGAGTCTGCTCCTTAGACATGGCAGGGGCCCTGTGAAAAGAGATGAGCCATTCACCTGATAATTCACAGCTGGCCTTGTGGAGGGAGAAGAGCAGCTGAGCCTGGAGAGAATCAAGGCCCAAGGAAAGAGGCAAAGCCTAGGGAGCCTCATGATCTACATCTGACCTTGTGGAGAAAACAGCCGTTGAGCCCAGAGAAAAATGAACCCTGGGAAAGAGACAAGACTTTTCCCACCCTACAGCTGATATTGGAAGAAGCTGAGACCATGGAATTTTAAGAGAAAGAAGGAGAGGAAGAGGAAGAGGAAGAAGAAGAGGAAGGCTAAATGTCAACAGCCATCTTGCTCCAACAAACTTCGGTGAGGGAAGTAACTTACGCTTTTTGGTCTGGTAACTGTAAGCTTCTACCTCAAATAAGTACCCTTTGTAAAACCCAACAGATTTCTGGTATTTCACATCAGCATCTGTTGGACTGACTAATACACACATCAATGACATAATTTCTTCCATTGCTAGAATCACAATAAAATTATAGTAGAATATCAGTAAGTCTACTTTGGTCCATAGTTTATTCCCCAATCCTGAGGATTCTAGAATGGTGATGTCCACTCCACCTCTAATTGAGAAGGGGCTGCAATCCCAACCTCCATGGTTTCTGATGAGAAATAGGCACTTAGTCTTTTTAAAGTTCACTCCTTTGTAACAAATTGTCTTTCTCTTGCTGCTTTCAGAATTCTCTTTATCTTTGGAATTTTGATTAGTATGTATCAGAGTAGGTCTATTAGGATTTATTCTGTTTGAATATGTTGCACTTCTTGGGCATGTATATTTTATGCCTTCCATAAGAGTTGGGAAACTTTTAGTCATTATGCCCTCAAATATTCTTTCTATCCCCCGTTCCTTCTCTTCTTTTGGGACGCCCATGACACATATGTTTGTGGACTTTGTGCTGTCATTTAAATCCTTGAGATAATGCTGCTCAGTTTTTTTCCATTCTTTTCTCTATCTGTTCTTCTGTCTGTAAGATTTTGATTGTCCTTTTCTTCTAGTTCTTCTAGTTCAAATCTGCTGTTTTATACCTCTAGTATATTTTTAATCTCTTCTATTGTGCCTTTCATCCCCATAATTTCTGTTATATTTCTTTTTATACTTTCAAATTCTTCTTTATGCTTACATATTGTCTTCTTACTATCCTTTATCTCTTTAGTCATTTTTTTCTTCATCTCCTTGAATTGATTTAGGAGATTTTTTGGAACATCTTTGATTAATTGTTCCAAATTCTGTCTCCTCTGAATTTTTAATTTGTTCCTTTGACTGAGACATATCTTTCTGTTTCTTAGCATGGCTAGAAAGTTTTTGTTGATGTCTAGGCTTCTGATTATCTTGATGAGTTTACTCTGATAGTTTCTCTCTCTTGTCTAGGGTATTTTTTTTTTGTTGATTGCATTTGTGCTAAGGCTCTCTTTGATGCTTATTCTGCCTTATTCTAGACCTTTACAATAGCCTATGTTTAAATGATCAGATATTTTTCAGTTCTTCTTTATCTGATTCTTGCCCTGGATATGCGGTATAATTTTTAAGATTGCACTTTTAGTGCAATTGTTTCATGTCCTGAAGAAAGCTCACTTTGCTCTTTTCCTTCTCTGGAAATCTTGATCTGTTCTGTTTTTGTTTTGCCTCAATAATTTTAAAAATATTCCTTTCATTGTCTTTAGCTTCTTTTGCCTGTAGGGCAAATTCTGGGAGGAGAGTCACCCCAGAGAGGACTTTCCCGAGTCAATATTTCCTAGCCAAAACAGGGCCAGTGACCCCTGAAAGGGCACAGACCTGCTCCAAAATGAGGGGATCAGGAAGGGTGCTAAAATCCTCATTACCTTCTCCTCAAAACTGTGCTTTTTTGGCCTGCCTAGTAAATGTAGCCCTTCAGTTAATTGTCAGTTGCAGCATTGAGGAACTGCCTTGCCTTTAAATCTCCACTGACTCTGTTCTGTTCAGAGTGTGGTTGAAACAATGGCTGCCATTGCCTTTTTCTGGGGTGGATTGAAACTCAGAGCTGGAACCCAGCAATCTGAATTTGCTAATCAAAAGCCATGATCAGTGATTAACCATGCCCACCCCTTTACTTGCGGAAGAGGGTTTTTATGTCCCTTTCTGTCACAATGAGCTGGCCAAGGACTGAACCCCAATTAGCTTGCTATGAGAGGGGGGATGGATGCTGATAGCCATGGCCATATGGAAAGAGCAACTCACTGTTCTTTACTGTAGTTTATCAGCCTCTTTCTCCCACTCTTCCCTGGATGCTTTACAGTATTTCTTTGACCTCTGGAGCCCCAGGATAATTGTTTTAGGCAGCTCCTGCTTGTTTATAGCTGTTTTGGAGGAAGGACTGAGTCCTGGAGTCCCCTATTCTACCATCTTCCCTGGAAGTCCCTGTATTTTGTTTAAAACTTTGCTGAATCCCTTCATCCTCTCCTCATTGATAACCATCCTTACCTAAAAATTAACTTCTTCCTGTCTTTGTGTTTTTGGTTGGACAAATGTCTGTTAAAAACATCATAGTGAATTGGCATTATCTGTGCATGCATACCCTAGAAGGATAAAATCTAAGACTAGTGATGACATCTCATTTATCTTTCATTTCCAAGTATGTGGCCTGCAGAGTTCAGAGCTCATAGTACTTGACAATTTACAAATGAATGAACTCCCATGTCTGGTCTTTGCAGTTCTCTCCCAACTGCTTTTTCTTGCCTCTCTCAAGTATTTCAGTTCTTAGTTCTTTGTTCCAATAAACAAATCAAATGTGGCTTTGCTCAAGTGACTTGTCTCTTTCTTCTTCTGCACCTTTACACACACTGTGTCACTTATTCCTCCTATACCCCCCAACTCCTGCACAATGCAGATGGAAATTCCTGTCCACATTTAAACTCTGACTATTATGGTTATTTTATTTAGTGTTAATTTTGCTCATTTGTCCACTGTTTATACAATTTTAAGTTTTCAGTTATAGTTTGCACTTTTCTTTTTTTCTTGGTGTTTTTAAATCTCTTAAATTTTCTATTTACCAAAGGCCAGAAAAAGTTGTATCAGTTAAGATAAAGCTCTCAAATCTCAGTGGCTTAAAGCAAAAACTTTCTTTTTTAGTCATTTATACTATAATCATTAGGGTCAGTTAGGGTTCCTTTCTGCATAGTCTTACTCTGGGACACAAACTGATAGAACAGCTACTATCTGGGACATACTGGTCAGCATAGCAGGGGGAGAGAGTATAGCAAATCTCATGCTGTCCCTTAAGGCTTTACTCAGAAATGATACTGCTCATCTGTTTTCACAGTTGAGCTGAAGAAAGGCATTGACTGAAGCAAGTCATTTTGCCACACTCCAAGGGGAAGAGAAAAGTGATGCTACTGTACGGCTGGGAAGGGTGGAAGCCTTTGGTGAACAGCACTAATGATCACACATGACTTCTCTTCCTTTTGAAGGCTTGTATAGGTTCTAGCATAGAGCTCTGAACATGGGATAATCAGTAAATGCTAACTCTTTCCTGACCTAAGGTATATTCATTCCACAATTCTGCCTGGACTTGATTTTGAGTGGTGGTGCTCTTAGAAATGAAAATCCCAGCTCTGTAAAAGCAAGAAAACGGACTGCACCCAGAACACAAAGGGGAAAAAACACATTTTAAATACTTTAGCACTTTCTGAACTTGGCAGTGATAAAGACCTTACCAATAGTGTAGATGAACTTGATATTAAGGCCCTATTTAAAAAGCACTAAATCCTCCCAGCTGGAGATAATTGATGAAATGGCTCTCTCTCTAAGTTTTCTCTGGCTGCTGCTAACAGTGTTAAATTAGACAACTAGCAGCAACCTTTTGAGCAGGTGAAAACCATCGGATACCGTAGAATAGAAAATAGACACAGATAAAAGCATCAGAATTCTAAAAGCTATTGTGTGAGTTTTCTGAAGTTCAAGCTGCACTATCTTAAGAAGTTGAGTTGCAAAGATGAGGAACATGAAAGTGTTTGGTAGACTGTATATATTAGGTAGTCTTTAAATTGTGCTTTATGTGAGAAGATAAACATAGTATGAATAGACACCCCCAAAGATACCTATCATGTCTTGTCCCCTGCTGTGTCTACTAGTACCAATAAATCTTAATGAGGAAAACTGGGGAGGTATGGGGCAATATAGAGTGCTCTAGGTTTAAAACCCCAATCCATCATTATAAAAATGGGGAAAGCATCTTGGAAAAAGTAGCTGCCTCATAATATTGCTGTGGTGATTAAATAAGATAATTAAAACAAAGAATTTAGGTCTCTGTTCAGCACTATGTTGGCTCTTGTGATTATTGTGCAGTCTTTATCTGATTCTGGATATTGGTGTTGGATTTTTTTAAAAGATAGTGGTATTTGTTCTATCTCAAAAAAATGAAGAAATGAGCATTCCAGTCTTTGAAAGGAAAAAGAAACTCAATATGTTGATTCATATTGCCACTCAAAAATCAGTATTTGCCAAAATATTTGTGACCCATTAATGGGTCATGAAATGTTTAATAGGTGATGACCAGAATTTAAAATAGGAAGTAGAATGCAACATTGAGTACAGTTTATATTTCAAAAATGATTTATTTTTCATGAAAATTTTATCTCATGTGTTTTGTATATGCCTTTATTAATGTATTTATAAATACTGGGTTAAAATGTAAAATGCATTATTCTGGGTTGTACTCATCAAATCTGGAAGTAATAATTTTAAATAGATGTTCACGAATCTCAGTCTATGAAAGATCCCATACCCCAGGTTTTGCCTGAATTTTTCTTAAGGATAATTTTCTAAAAATGTACTTATAAACCACATTTGAGGCCCGGGGGTGTAAAATGCTAAAACAAGGTTGGTATGGTTAAAAAATAAATAAATAAATAAAAGTAATGGGTTGGAGAATTTTTTCCTTGTCTCCTTTCACTTCCCAAGCCAGCCGAGGCTCCTTTCATAACAATGTAAATTATTACACATTTCAAATATATAAATGTGAACACCATTCTGAAATCTTAATGAAATCTGCTTGGTTTAAACCCTTGGCCTCGCATCCAGCCTGAGTGCTGATCTATTCAGCTTTCCTCAAGTGAAGGCCTAATCACTAATGGAGCCCAGACCTTCCATTTTTAAAAGCTAAGCATTTGCCAAATATAAAACAAAAGCAAATGAAGTAAGAAAAAGAATGTCACAAAGTACCCTTGAAATTGAAAGATCTTTCCCTGGCCTTAACAGGACTTGATGTGTGGGCTTCAATTTTACACTGTCCCACTTCTTCAGAATACGAAAGAACATGAGGAAAGGAGTCCCGAATTTGTTTTTCAGTCTTTTAGCACTTCTCGATTCACTGCTTAGTCATGGAAAGCATCATGAGGCACCATTTGTTTTTATTAGTGAAATCACAGATACACAGAAAAATCATGCACAAAATATAGAGTTCCCACACACCACCTTATTATTACCACCATTAACATGGTACATTTGTTATAATTCATGAAGAAACATTTTTAAAACTGCAGTAGTAACTGAAGTCCTTCCTTCACATTAAGGTTCAATATTGTGTTTCATAATCCTATGACTTTATTTAAACATTTTATTCTGTTGCTATACATTACCTAAAATTTCCCTTTTTAGTCACATTCAACTACTTAATTCAGTGTTGTTAATTATGTGCACAATGCTATACTACCATTGTCATTAGCCATTACCAAAAATTTTCAAAAACCACAAATAGAAACTACTTTAAGTATTAACTTTCTGTTTGTTACCCTAGTCTAGACCCTGGTAATCAATATTCTATTTTCTGACACTATGGTTTGCTTATTCTAATTATTTCATATCAGTGAGATAATACAGTATTTATCCTTTGCGTGTGGTTTATTTCACTCAACATCATGTCTTCAAGATTTAGACATGTATCAGAACTTCATTCCTTTTCACGGCTTAATAATATTCCACTGTATGTATATACCACATTTTATTTATTCATCAATTGATGAACACTTGGATTGCTTCCATCTTTCGGCAATTGTTAGTAATGTCTCTTATCAATATCAGTGTGAAAATATCTGAGTGAATGCTTTCAGTAGCTCCATTATTGTACATTACCACCAGCTATGAATGAGTATTCCTATTTCTCTGCATCTTCTCCAACACTTGTAATTTTCTATTTTTTTGATAGTCATTCTGGTGAGTGTGAAAAGGTATCTTGTTGTGGTTTTGATTTCCATTTCCCTAATAGCTAATGATACTGAGCATCTTTACATGTGATTTTTGGCCATTTGTATATTTTCTTTGGAGAAATATCTATTCAAGTATTTTGCCTGTTTTTAATTGGGTTGCCTTATATATTCCGGATATTAAACTCATCAGCTTTATGCTCTCCAAATATTTTCTCCCATTGTGTGAGTTGTCTTTTTGCTTTCATGATAAAGTACTTTGAGTTCCAAAAGTTTTAAATTTTGATGTGGTCCCATTTATCTATTTTTCTTTTGTTACTTGTGCTTTGGTTATAAGTCTAAGAAACCATTGCCTAACAAAAGGTCCTGAAGATGCTTGATTATATTTTCTTCTAGGAGTTTTATGATTCTGGTTCTTATATTTAGGTCCTTGATCTCTTTTGAGTTGATTTTTGTAAATGGTGTGAGGTAAGAGTCTACCATCATTCTTTTGCATATCCAGTTATCCCAGCACCATTTGTTAAAGAGAATAGTCTTTTCCAAATGAGTGGACTTGGCACTCTTATCAAAAATCAGTTGACCATATACATGAGAGTTGATTTCTGAACCCTCAATTCAATTCCATTGATCTGTGTATCTGTCCTTGTGCCAATAATACTGTTTTGATTATTGTGGCTTTGTAATAAGTTGTAAGATAGGGAATTGTGAGTCCTTCAACTTCATTCTTCTTTTTCAAGATGACTTTGGCTATTTGGGGCCTCTTACCCTTCATATAAATTTGATGATTGACTTTTTCCATTTCTGCAAAGATTGTTGTTGGAATTTTGATTGGGATTGTGTTGAATCTGTAAATTGCTTTGGGAGGAACTGACATCTTATCAATATTTAGTCTTCCAATCTGGAACACAGAAGGCCCTTTAGGTCTTCTTTGATTTCTTTTGGCAAATTTTTATAGTTTTCTGTGTATTAGTCCTTTACCTCCTTAGGGTAAATTTGATCCTAGATATTTGATTCTTTTAGTTGCTATTGTCAATAGAATGGTTTTCTTGATTTCTTCTTCAGAATGTTCATTACTAGTGTATAGAAAGACTACTCACTTTTTTTTCTTGACCTCCCCCCGCCCCCGGCCCCTTTGCTGCTTTTCGCTTGCTGTCTGCTCTCTGTGTCCATTCGCTGTGCGTTCTTCTGTGTTGGTATTTATTTTTATTTATTTCCCCGCCCCCCCTTGTGGCTTGCTTTCTGCCTGTTCTCTGTATCTGTCACTGCACTCTTCTGTATTTTTTGCTTGTCTCCCTTTTTTGTTGCATAACCTTCTGAGTCGCCTCTCCACGGCACTTGTGGGCTGGGTGGCTCTCTGCAGCGTGCAGGTGAGCCTGCCTTCACAAGAAGGCCCTGGGACACGAACCCAGGGACTTCCATATGGTAGATGGATTGATTGAGCCACTGATTGAGCCACAGCTGCTTCCCAAGACTACTGATTTTTGAGTATTGATTTTGTACCCTGCCACTAGGCTGAATTTGTTTATTAGTTCCAGTTTCAGAAGATTTTTTTTTTCAGGATTTTCTGTATATAGAGTCATGCCATCTGCAAATATGGAAGGTTTCTTACCTAATTGCTCTGGCTAGAACTTCTAGCACAGTGTTGAGTAAAAATGGTGACAGTGGGCATCCTTGTCTTGCACCTAATCTTAGAAGAGAGAGCTTTCAGTTTTTCATCACTAAGAAGTTAGCTGTGGGTTTTTTCATATATGCCCTTTATCTTGTTGATATTCTTAGATTTCTACGTGTTCTTATCAACTAGGGGTACTGAATTTGTCAAATGCCTTTTCTGCATCAATTGAGATGATCACGTGGTTTTGTTTCCTTTGTTCTGTTAATATGGTGTATTGCATTTATTGATTTTCTTATGTTGAACCACCCTCCCATACCTGTGATCACTTGTTCATAGAGTACAATTCTTTTGACATGCTCTTGGATTTGATTTAATGGTATTTTGCTGAAGGTGTTTGCATTTATATTCATAAGGAATATTGACCTGTAGTTTTTTTTCCTTGTGATGTCTCTATTCTGGTTTTGGTGTAAGGGTGGTGTTGGCCTCTTAGAATGAGTTAGGAGTGTTCCCTTCCTATTGTTTTCATTTTTTATTATTCTTTTTTTCATTTATCTCTACTTTAATCTTTGTTATTTCTTCCTTTCTACTTGCTTTGTGTTTAGTTTTTTTCTTCTTTTTCTAGACTTTCCAGTTTAGAGGTTATGTTTCTGATTTGAGATATTTTTAAAAAAGATTTATTTATTTCTTGCCATGCATGACAGTTTGCCTTCACCAGGAGGCCCTGGGAATCAAACCCTGGACCTCCTATATTATAGATTGGAGCCCAATCACTTGAGGCACATCCAATTCACATGAGATATTTTTTTAATGTAAGCATTTAGAGCCATAAAATTTTCTCTTAGTACTGCCTTTGCTGCATCCCATAAGTTTTGGTATGTCATATTTTCATTTTCATTTGCCTCAAGATATCTCTGAATATCCCTTGTGATTTCTTCCTTGACTCATTGATTGTTTAAGAGGGCATTTATTAATTTCCACATATTTATGAATTTTCCATTTCTCCATTCATTATTGACTTACGGCTTTTTTTCTGTTGTGGTCAGAGAAGATACATTGTACAATTTCAATATTTTTGAATTTATTGAGACTTGCTTTTGACCTAACATATGCTGTATCCTGGTGAATGATCCATGTGTAGTTGAGAAGAATGTGTATTCTGATGCTGCTGGTTGAAGTATTCTATATATGCCTGCTGAGTCTAATTGGTTTAGAGTGTCATTCCAGTCTTCTGTTTCCTTATTGATCATCTGTAAAATGTTCTATTCATTATTGAAAGTGCTTATTAATGTATTCTGCTGTTAATGTGGAACCATCTTTTTCTCTCTGTGAATCTATTTATATTTGCTTCATATATTTTGGGGCTTTGCTGTTAGGTGCATATATAGTTACAATTGTTATGTCTTCTTGTTGAACTGATCTGTTTATCAGTATATAATGGCATTCTTTGTGTTTTGTTTGCTAGGCTACCAGAATGCAATGTAATAGAAATGGGTTGGCTTCTACAAAAGGGATTTATTAACTTATAAGCTTACAATTTTGAGATCATGAAAATGTCCAAATCAAGGCTTCATCTGGCAATGCTTTTCTCCCTGAAGACCAGCTGCCAGCAGTCCTGGATTCCCTGTCATATGGCAAGGCACAAGTCACATGGTCGTCTTGTCTGCTTTTCTTTTCTTCAGCTTCTCTTTTCTTCAGGATTTCTCTCTCCTCTGACACTTGTTTCTCTCTCTCTCTCTGTATTCAACTGAAGTAACCTAATCAAAAGTTCTCACCTACAATAGGTTCACACCCACAGGAATGGATTAGCTCTAAGGACATGATTTTTCAAAAGCATCAAACTATCACACTTTATCCCTCATAACAGTTTGTTTTTTATTTAAAATCTATTTTATCTGTTTTCATTTAACATCTGTTAGTGTAGCCATGCCAGCTTTCTTTTGGTTACTATTTTCACATTATTTGTTTCCCCTCCTTTCACTTTCAACCTATGTCTTTGAATTTAAGATGAGTCTCTTATAAACAGCAAATAGTTATGTCATGAGTTTTATCCATTTTGTCAATTTCTTCTTTCTGATGGAATAGTTTAATCCATTTACATTTAAAGTGACTACTGATAATGTAGTCCTTTCTTCTGCCATTTTGTTACTTGTCTTTGCAAGTTTTATAACTTTTGTGACCCTCAATTCTTCTGTTAATGGCTGCATCCATATTTATTTATTTAGTGTTTGTTGTACCATTTTGAGTCCCTTCTCATTTCTTTGTGCATATATTTTTCATGTATTATCTTTGTGGTTACCATGGTGGGGTTAAAATTAGACATCCTAAATCTATAATGATTATATATGATTTGAAACCAACTTATCTTCAATAACATATACATACCCCTCCAACTTACCACTTTTTTTATTTGTTGCAATTTTATCTTTGTACATTGTATGTACCAAACCATCAATTTATCATTACTTTTTATACACTTGCATTTCAGCATCTGTAAGAAGGAATGGAGTTACATAATAAAAATGCAACACAATATTATTCAAATTTGTAATTACCCGTATGGTTACTCTACTAGAGGTCTTTATCTCTTATACTGCTTTGATCTTCTTTCTCATGTCTTTCCTTTTAGTTTGAAGAATTTCCTTTAGCGTTGTTTGCAGGGTAGCCTAGTGGTAATAAGCTCCCTCAGTTTTTGTTGTTGTTGTTGTTGTTTTTTCAATTTGAGAATGTCTTAATCTTGCTCTCATTTGAAAGTAATTCTTGTCAGATATAATATTCTTGTTGGCAAAATTTTTTCATTCAATACTTTAAATATTTTGTTCCACTGCCTTCTTGCCTCCATGGTTTCTGATGAGAAATGGACACTTTATCTTACCGGGATTCCCTAGTATATAACTCATTGCTTTTCTCTTGCTGCTTTCAGAACACTCTCCTTGTCCTTGATATTGGACAATTTGATTACTATGTGTCTGGGTGTATTTGTCTTTGAGGTTATCCTGTTTGGGGCTTGTCATGCTTCTATGTGCATATTCATGTCTCAGTAAATTTTTCTGCTATTATTTCTTTGACTATTAATTCTTCCCCTTTCTTTCTTCTCTTTCTGGGACTTCCATAATGCATATGTTTGTATCCTTGATGTGCCCCACAGATCTCTTAGGTTCTGTTTATTCTTTTTAATTTATTTTTTTCTTTCTGCTCCTTAGCCTGAATAATTTTAGTTGTTTTGTCTTCAATCACTGATTATTTCTTCTGCCACCTCCAATCTGCTGTTGAAACTATTCAGGGAATTTTTCATTTCAGTTACTGTATTCTTCAACTCCAGTATTTCTCTGGAGAGATTCCCATATTGTTCATTCATTGTTTTACTCATATTTTTTAGTTAATTCTCTATGTTTTCCTTTATCTCCCTTGAACATGTTGAGAATTTTTATTTTTTAGGAGGTACCAGGGATTGAATCCAGGAACTAGGATATGGGAAGTAGGCACTCAACCACTGAGCTATATCTGCTCCCCAACGAGAGTTGGGCTTTTTGCTTGTTTGTTTATTCATTTTGAGGAGATACTGGGGATCAAGCCTGGGATCTCATACATAGGAAGCAGTCATTCAACCACTTGAGCTACAACCACTGCCCAGGGATCATTTAAAAAGTCTCAAAAGTTTCTGTCTGGTAAGTCTAAAGCCTTGTCCTCTTTGCTGATGAGTTCTGGGTTTTTTGTTGTTCCTTTGGATGGTCATCATTTCCTTTTTTTTTTTTAATTGTTCGTCTTGTAATCTTTCATTTCACACGATGCATTTTAATATTTTAAAGTATTAACACTTGTATTTAGTCCCTGAGAAGTCTGTTCTTTAAGTTTTTGTTCAGCTCATGATATGAAAGAGATTTTCTTGAATTCCAGGAGCTAATCAAAACAAACAAAAGCCAGAAGCACCTTTTACTATCTTTTCAAATTGGTTCTACTTTGGCCATGTTCTTCTTTAGAGCTTAGCCTTCCTATCAAGAAGACCAGTCTGAGGCAAATGCAAGTGTGGAGTCCTCTCTGTCCTGACTGAATAGAGCTAGAACCATGGGCCTGTTTCTTTTCCTAGGTTTTAGTTTTCTAGATGCCTTAGGAATTCTCCGTTTATAGTTAACAGAAATTTGCATGAATGCCTCCTCTAGTCTCTTTGAAATAGACCTCCTATTACTCCTGTGTGTGCTCTTAGTGACTTGATGCAGGTAGTCATTTGCCTAGACCACTTCAACTTAATTGTTTCTCACACTTCCCCAGCTGTCTGCAAGCCAATTCTTTGCCCTTGCAACAAATTTTGGGAGGGAGAGCTCAAGATACATTACCTCACCCTGTCTCTCAGATTTCCACCCCATAGATTGCCACTGACATAAATGCACCCCAGTATGTGCACAAGGGTCACCCTGCTCCCTCTGGAACAGAGCTAGGGATCCACAAAGGGAGCACATGCTGTCACCCCCTTGCATTGTGGTGACAGTAGGAAAGAACCTAATAATGGACACTGGGAATGTTTTCAATGACTTTTGAAGATGCAATTTCTTGATTCAGCACTTGCCAAGTTAAAATGCAGCCATTTAACTATTCTGAGGAAGGATACTGTCTTTAAAATTCCTCTTTTACCCTTGTCTAATGGTGTTGAGTGATGGCCACCCTCAAAGCTGATCCCCAGCAACCTGAAGTAGCTGATCAAAGGTACAGATCTGTAATCAAACCATATATTCCTAGAGTTTGGAGGACTGGGTCTTTATGACCACCCTGGCGCCAGCAAGCTATACCAGTCCACTGAGCTCCAGTCCCAATTGCTGCCTGCGAGGGGAAGAGGAGTGGTAGCCACTGCAGGGAGGTGCAACTCACCAGTATTTATCACAATTTATCAGCTTCTTCCTTCTGCTCTTCCCTGAATGCTGCAGTGTTCCACTAGACTCTGGAGATTCAACATAATTTGCCCAGACATTTCTGTGAGTTCAGTAGTTGTTTTGGAGGAGGGACTTATACCTGGAGCTTCCTAATCCACCATCTTCCCACAACCTCTCCTGAGGTGCCATTTATTGAAAGCACTGCACTGACTCACTTGGAAAATGTCAACTGAGGGAATGCTGAGTTCCTACCCAGGGGAGCTCTGTCACATTCCCCAATGAAACAACAATAATACCTCAAGTGCATTGGCAAAGATCAACAAGGAAGGATGGTCCAATAATGAGACCTTGATACTGATGACTGTGCTTAGGAGCCTGTGTGCCTGAAATATGAACTAGGCCTAGAGCTGCAGGGTGCCTAAGAGTTACCTACTGAGAGCCTCCATGTTGCTCAAATGTGTCTACTCTCTAAGCCAAACTCAGCATGTAAATGCGTTACCTTCCCCCCAGTGTGGTACATCAGTCCTGGGAATGAGCCTCCCTGGCACTGAGGGATTACTACCAACCACTACCTGGTGAAGCAACTAGAAAGAGACCTTGAATAAAAGGTTCAACTCAGACCAGCAAAATATCTCAGCCTACATGTTGGATCAAGTGTTAAAAACCGCTTTTTGACCTTGAATAAAAGGAAGAAATGACAAAGACAAATGAGTTTATATGGCTAAGAGTCTTCAAAAAAGAGTCAGGAGATCATTAGAGGGGTCACGCTTATGCACACCTCAGCAGAACCCCAGAAAAAGCCAAAGTAGTTACAATCCTAGGTATTGGTTCTCCTGAAGACTACGGAGATCCACAGCATATATGGTCATGGCAGATGGATTTGGAGTTCTGTGCCATGGCAGAGGGCTCTACTCTGAAATTTGTGCTCCTGAGTGTGATGGAGCTGGACTCAGATGTGACTTTTCTACACGTGCCTCTTCTGTCACTTTTACTGAACCTGTGGTTGGTGCTAGGGAAGGTGCATACTCAGGAGACTTGAATCTCTGGACTGCCCATGTGCCAGCTGGGCCCTGAGCCTCAGCAGAGTGGTGGTTCCTACTCTCTGGTTCAATTGTCTTACCCAGGTCAGCTATCAGGGAGATAAAGATGGTTAACCACCACACCAGGGATTCAAGAATGCCTACAACTGCAAGCAGAGGAATTGTATCCATCATCCATGTGGAATCTAAGCCCCCTCTTGATCTAGAGGTGGAGAGGTCATCACCATACCAGGGTCCACAGAATGAAGGAATAAAATATGGACTAGAGGAGACTTACTAATATTCTACTATAAAACTATTGTGACCAGTAATAGAAGAAATTTTAGCATTGAGGTGGAGAAAGTGGCCATAGTATTTGCTGAGGGCAGGGAGAGGGAAGGAGAGATGTGATGTGGGGGGCATTTTTGGGATTTTGAGTTGTTGTAAATGATATTTCAGGGTCAGATGCTGGACTTTATATATCCTACCATAACCCACTGAATGAACTGGGGGAGAGTGTGAACTACAGGGTAAACTGTTATCTATGTAGTGTAGTAGTGCCCCAAAATGTGTTCACCAAGTGTGATGAGTGTGCCACAATGATGGGGGGGGGGGGTTTGTTGGTGTGGGAGGAGTGGGGTGGGGGAAGGGTGGAGGTATTCAGGAACCTCATATTTTTTAATGTAACTTTTTTTTTGTGATGTATGTATCTTCAAAAAAATACAATTCACAAAAATGATGAGATGGGGGGGTGGGAATGGGTTATATGGGAACCTCCTATGTTTTTTGTTTTTTAAAAATGTTTTTTAAGGTAAAGTTCCCTTTTGATCTATTAACTTTAATAAAAAAAATAGAAAAAAAATAGCCATTAGCAAAATAAGCTATATTTTCTGGCTTTTCCCCAAGAACACTGCTAACTTGGCAGCCCTCTCATCTGGTGTCTATTTTCTCTCAGATTCCTCTCCTACATCCTTGTACTTTTATTGCTGGTTTGTCAACTATTCTTATTCTCTCCTCCATAGAAGAAATCCCAGCTTTAAATCTCATGTCACTACACTATACCATCCATTTTATGACCTCTCTGTGTTGTGGTTATCTATTGAGCACTGGGAGACTTCCCCTTGTGTCATTAAAGTTTTAGTTTCTGGTTCACTGTCATGCTCCCCAGAACCACTCCTATCGTCCTTGTCCTTCTTTGGTGATTGGATTATCAACACATATAATCCTACCAGTCACACTGGCCTCTTGGTTCCTAGTCTCCTGTCCTCCAACCGTCTTCCTCTCAACACCATTTCAGACACTCATCCCTAAACCTTATCTCAACTAATTGCTCTAACTTTCAAAAAACAGTTTTAAACAACCCACTTTCTGGCCCTGGCTTTTGACATCTGCTTCATGATATTCATGTTTAAAGAATAATTAGAGTTTGATAAAAAGTATTCATGTATCTATCAGACATAATATTTAAACCACATACAATCAAACTTTATCATCTGATGATTTTTGATTATGTTTAATGGATACAATAATCGCTCATAGTCAAACAATGAACAAGAATGTCTTTTGTAATCTCTTCTGCATCTCCCTCTTTCTCCATCCCTACTCCAACCAGAAGTTGGTTTGCTGGTTTACAGACTATGCCCAGCACTTTACACAATTATGCCTTTATTTGAGGGTTTACTTCCGTCAGTTATTTTCTTATTCATCATTTCACTGGACTCTGTGAATTGGAGTTTGAGGCATCATTAGGACAGTTGCTACATTTTGAGGATTTATGTGTTTGGTTGATTTATGGGATTTGGGTCTATTGCTTTAATGGCTTTCTTGCAGCGTACACATGTAAACATCACCTGATAAATGCTGCTTCTTTTGTAGTAAATTAGGAAATTACCAATTCATCGTATCATTAAACATTTCCTGTGTGTTTTTGTTCTCCTAAGAAAAATGAGAGGATGCTTTTTGTATTGCAGCCTTTACTATTGCTTCTGCATTCAATAATAAAACAAATACTGAAATTCACTAACTCAGCTACTATTTGGATTAATCAATTATGGGATCATTGTATTATAGTTATTTTAATAGAAATATAATCGGTTCAAAAATATTTGGTTTGATCTTTTCCTTGAGGAAGGAGAATATTTTTCACTCTGGTAGCAACATTAATTTGTTTTTGCTACTAGAATATAATTGAGTAAATTAATCCCCTCAAGAGTTTTCAAACACCTACAAGGTGCTAGGAAAGCAAATATATTTAAGCTATGTTTTCTGTCCTTCAGCTACTTAAAAACTAAATGATGAGATAAGACTGAGTCAGTAGTTAACACCACCACAAGCATTTCAGGTTTTGTTTTTACTACTTTAAATGTAACCCATTGTGGTAAACTGGGTAGCTGTTCATCAAGTCAGTTTTGCCCATCATCTTGGATAATTAGCTAGATAACAGTTTCTAGATTTCCTTGCAATTGTCTGGTCCCAGACAATGGAATGTGGACAGAAGTGAGATATTCTTTTATATCCCAGCCATAAACCTCCCACACAATCTTCTATTCTCTCTTACTTCTGTTGGCAGTTGTCTATGCTCAAAGCAATCTTAAAAGTCATGTATTAAAGATGACAGAACCTATGTTAGCTTAGGTCTCTGAATGAATGAGTAAAGCAGAACTGTTTCCCCATCATCCCCTGTTGATCAAGAAATAAATCTGGATGTACAAAGCCAATGAGATATCAAGGTTTATCTGTTAAAAGTTCTAAGGTTGCAATAATCAATATCCTAATGAACATAGACTTAATTTTGCTCATCAGAGTCAAGAGTGCCCATCGTTTTTTTTGTGTGAGCAAATGAGGCACATAATATATTTGAGACACATCATTATGGAAGTTAAGTGTAGACCCAGTTGTGCCATTGAAGACTGCCATGAAATCTAGGAATTCCAAATTGTTTATTATTATTTATTAAAGAAACTATGAGAAAAAGGGAGCAAAGCCATGGGGGATAGTCTTGGGAGTAGATGGGAGCAAAGGAGATGGAGTAAATTATTTCTGTAATGATGTTTCTGATTGACTATATGTTCAAATACTCATCTCTGGGGCTCCCTGGTGGCTTGGTTCTACTTTTGGCTGTGCATAGTGGCTGCAATGGAGGATGAATTTAATGAGTCTCAAATCAATAATGTGAGGAATACAAAATTATATAAACTTTGTTACCAGGCCCTAGGTGACCCTATTTCCCATTTCTGGTATTTGGACTTCTGTATTACTTTTATGTTGTTAATATTTGCAACATTGGGAAGCAGATTTGGCTCAACTGATAGAGCACCCACCTACCACATGGGAAGTCCAGGGTTCATACCCAGGGCCTCCTGACCCGTGTGGTGAGCCGGCCCACATGCAGAGCCGATGCGTGCAAGGAGTGCCATGCCACTCAGAGGTGTCCCCCACATAGGGGAATCCCACACACAAGGAGTTCACCCAGTAAGGAGAACCGCCCCAAGTGATAAAAGTGCAGCCCACCCAGGAGTGGCGCTGCACACATGCAGAGCTGACGCAGCAAGATGATGCAACAAAAAGAGACACAGATTCCCGGTGCCATGGACAAGAATACAAGCAGACACAGAGGAAAACACAGCAAATGGACACAGAGCAGACAACTGTGGGGGGGGAGGGGGGCAGAAAGAGAAAAAAAATCTTAAAAAAAAAGATTTGCAACATTTACCTTATGGTTTATAACTATAATTAAATTTTCCACGTGCTGTATATAAATTGATTCAAAAAGCTAAATACACTTAAATAGCATTTACAATTTTATTATTATGTGTATATTATTTATTAAAGAGCCAGGTAGTTTAACTGTACCTCAAAAGAGGTAAATGTAATCCAATGTCAATAAACTTGTGATATTTAATGGCAAATGCTCCAAGAATTAGGGAAAAATGGCATCTCATTTTTAAAATTCAGTCAATAACTAGAAATCAAACTACCTTTTAATTTTATTCTTACATAAATGGCTCTTTCTGATAAAGCATTGTTTCTTTTTCTGAGTTTTTGACTGTTCTTTTTTGTTATTGACAGATATACTTTCAACATGGCACATTTTTACAGAAATACGTATACAAGTAAGATTTTTAAGATATATATGTAGGAGGTAAGCTTTTTAATTTCTTGCATGTCAGAACATTTCTTGATTTTTGCCTTTATGCTTGATTGATAATTAACTAGTTATAAAAATATAGGTTCACAATCATTTTACCCAAGAACCTTGGAAGAATTGTAACATTGTTTTAAGCATTCAGAGTTCATTTGTAAAGAAACCTGGTTCATTCTTTTGGAAACTTATAGATTTTCTTTTTGTATTTAAAGTTCTGAAATATTATCAGAATATTTCTAGGTATAAATATTCATTCTTTGCACTCGGAATTCAGATAGTATTTTTTTATTTTTTATTAAGAATTTTTAAATTATATACTTAAATTTTTTTTTAAAGATACTTAGATTACATAAATGTTATATTTAAAATGTGGGGCATTCCCATATGCCCCACTCCCTAGCTCTCCCACATTTTCCCACATCAACATCCTTGGTTAGTGTGGTACATTTTTTACAACTGATGAACACATTTTGGAGCACTGCCACTAAGCATGGATTATAGCTTACATTGTATTTTACACTCTCTCCTGGACAATTTTGTAAGTTATGACAAGATATATAATGGCCCGTATCTGTCATTGCAGTGTCATTCAGGACAATTCCCAAATGTCAAAAATGCCCCCATGTTACACCTATTTTTCCCTCTCCCTCCCCTCAGAACCTATGTGTCTCCATGTCAATGATAACAGTTCTTCTAATACTAGAATCATAGTAAGTCTATAGTAGAATAACGGTAATTCTACTCTAGTCCATTGTTAATTCCCCAATCCTGAGGAGTCTGTGATAGTGATGTCCACTCCACCTTTAATTGAGAGGGGATTTAGATCCCTTGTGGCAAATGGATGGGACTATCTTGTTTGCAGTTACAGACTCTCTGTCACTTGGGATAGTTATTGTCCATTATCAACTAGTTAGTTGTCCTGGATGGGTCCAATGACGTGGAGAGTAGGTGTTGCAATACTGTTGAGATTCAGGGCCCAACTGGCACATGGAAAGCCCAAAGATTTAAGTCTCTTAGACATACACCTATTCACTCTAGTACTAATTACAGGTTCAAATAGAAGGGGCAGAAGAGCCATGCATAGGGAAAGCACAACTGAGTCCAACTCTGTCACACTGGGGAGCATAAATTCTAAAGTAGGACCCAATAGCAGGGTGCCAAACTCCTCAGCTGTCTGCCCTTCCTATAGTGTCTGGGTATCTCCAGAGCCCTCAGGAGCTCTGCTATTTGAGGCACTATTTACTTTGGTAGCAATGAGATCCTGCTGAGACATGCATAAGCGTAACCTCTGGAATGACCTCCTGACTCACTTTGAAGTTTCTTAGTCATATAAACTCATCTGTCTTTACCCTTTCCCCCTTTTGGTCAATGTCTTTTTCCAGTTGCATTGCTAGTTGGTGCCTGGTAGTAATCCCTTAGTGCCAGGGATGCTTATCCCTGGGAGTCATATCCTATTCTGGGGGGAAGGTAATACATTTATATGCTGAGTTTGGTCTGGAGAGAGGCCACGTTTGACCAACAAGGAGGCTCTTAGTAGGTAACTCTTAGGCATCCTATAATACTAGGCTAAGGGCATTTCAATAGTCCATCCTTCTTCACTAGTCATTGCCCCTTGGGGAATGCTTACTGTCCCATTAGAGAATGTGGCAAAGCTCCCCAGGATAGGAATTTGATATTCTTTTTGTTATTGTGTAAATCTCTACCCACAGTGACATTGCCCCATGAATACTTGTACACATTCATATACCTTAAAGGTATACAGATGGCATTTTTAATATGAAGACTTTAATATGTGTAAGTGTGCATGTTTAAGCTTAGGGAAATTGTCATCTTATTTTTATGCTTTTCCCACCTATTGCCTTGGTTTTCTCTTTTTGTAACTACTGTCAAGTAGCTCTTCAATCTTCTTTGTCCTTCTTATTTTTTTTCTCATAGTTTCCCATTTTATCTTTTTGCTTAATGGGGAGATTTCCTTGTCTTTGTCTTTTAGGTTAGTATTTCAGTTGTCATTCATAATCATTTTATTTATTAAGCCTTATTATTTGTTTCTAATTTCAGCAAACACATTTACTTTCCAAGCACTCTTTTTTACTCCTTTTTTTTTTTTTTTTTTTTTTTGCTTTTTAAATGTCATATCCTCTCAAACATCTTTAGGATTAGAATGATTTTAAAGTTTTCTTCTGTTTTTATGTTATTATTGTTTCCTATTGGGCCAGTTCTTATGTATGCTCATTTTAAAATTTTTCTGTCATGCTCTTGGTTTTCTGTAAAAACCATTATATTTGGTTCTCTTACATATGAATAAAGGACCATATTGCTTTGGTCAATAAAGTAGCTGACATATACTTTCTTTGCTCATTTTAAATCTGTTTATTCAAAAGTTTTCTCTAGTGAATGGGCAACTGCCTAAAGACTCTGTGTGTGGTTGGATTGTGTCAAAAGATAGCTGAGTACATAAATCTTTAAAAAAAAAAAGGGAAGCAGATGTGGCTTAACCAATTGGGCTCCCATCTACCATATAGGAGGTCCAGGGTTCGATACCTGGGGCCTCTTGGTGAAGGCAAGCTGGCTCATACGGTGAGCTGGCCCACACAGAGTGCTGTTCCATGCAGGAGTGCCACCCCATGCAGGAGTGCCAGCCTACACAGAGAGCTGGTGCAGCAAGATGATGCAACAAAAAGAGATACAGAGGAGAGATAATAAAAGATGCAGTAGATCAGGGAGCTGAGGTGGCACAAGAGAATGATCGCCTCTCTCCCACTCTGGAAGATCCCAGGATGGGTTCCTGGAGCTGTCTAATGAGAACACAAGCAGACACAGAAGAACACCCAGTGAATGACATAGAGAGCAGACAGTGGAGGGAAGGGAGTAAATAAATAAATAAATCTTTAAAAAAAAGATAGTTGAAGATGGAAAATATGTTGACAGACCACAGATTTCTGCATTTGCTGAAGGAAGACTTTACTCTGGGTGAAGTTTTTTAGTGTATTTCACTCCTGGGTTTGGTTACTCTTTCATTCTGCCAGGCTTTTGAAATACAATATACCAAAAATGGGTTGGCTATTACAATGGAGATTGATTAACTTATAAGCTTACAGTTCTGAGGCCATGGCAATGTCCATGATCAAGTGATACTCTCTCCCCAAAACCAGCTGCCAGTGATCCTGGACTCTGTCATATGGCAAGGCACAATGGAGGCATCTACTCAATTCTCCCTTCTCTAGGCTTCATTGCTGTAGCTTCCTGTGAAGTTTTCTCTTTGTCTCTCTCTTCAAATTCCTCTCGTTTATAAAGGACTCCAATAAGAGTATTAAGACCCACCCTGGGCCTTGTCCCACCTGAAGTAACCTAATCAAAAGGCCCTACTTACAATACGTTTACACCCACAGGAATGGATTAACTTTAAGAACATAATTTTCTGGGGTCCATCTAGCTTCAAACTACCATAGCTATCTTACCTCACAATTTATACCCATTGTTTTATCATAACACTAATAGTGCCGCCTTTTTGCTTTGTAAAGAAGACTGATTTGGAGGATAACTTATTCAGTCACCCTATTTCTAGACAGAGTGTTCTTCTCTTTCCCCTGCTCCCCAGTCTGTGATTCTCTGCTCCGTGTCTCACAAGGCTGAAATAAAGGTGTTGTTCTGCCTGTGCTCTCATCTGGAGAATTGTTTAGGGGAACACACAACTTCCAAACTCATTCAGGTTGATGAGAACCTACTTTTCTTGGTGGCTGTCAGCCAGGTTTGCTCTCAGCTCTTAGGAAAATCTCCCAGGTCCTAGCCACACAGGACCCTCTCCAGATGACAGCTTACATTTTCAAAACCAGCACGAGAACCTCTCTTTGAAGGACTTATCTGATTAGATCAGGCCCATCCAGCATAATCTCGCTTTTGATGAATTTAAAGCCAACTGATTCAGGATTTTAATTAAGTCTGAAAAATCCTTTACCTTGCCTATATAATGTAACCTTATCATGGGAGCGATGTCCCATCATACTCACAGGTTCTGCCCACACTCAGAAAACCAAGAGGTTTTTTCACTAGGTGGCAGGAATCTTAAGGAACATCTTAAATATTTTGGTGCCCAGTGATTCATATATTTCCCAAACACAAAATATAGTCACTCTTTTCCAAGGCTCCCAAATGTCTAATTCCATCTGCCCAGTTCTAAAACCACTCCTCCATTTTAGGTATTTACTATAGTAGTACCCTGCTCCAGGTGCCAAAATCCATTTTAGTTTTATATCGCAGTGTAAAAAATGACCACAACCCCAATGTCTTAAACAAATATCTATTTATTATCTCACAGTTTCTGTAGTCAGAAGTCTGGGCTTGTGTTAGCTGGGTTCTCTACCCAGGGACTCACAAGCCTTAAATCAAGGTATTGGCTGGGCTGTATTCTTGTTTGGGATCTTGACTGCAGAAGGATCCAATTCCAAGTTCATTCAGATTGTTTGCAGAACTGAGGCCCCTGTTTTCTTGCTGGCTGTCAATTGGGGTTGCTTTCAGCTCTTAGAGGCTGCTCTCAGTCCCAAGCTATGTGGTCCTCTCATTACATGACAGCCAGATTCTTCAAAGCCAGTAGAAAAATCTCCTTTTTTAAACCAGTTCACTTAATTAAGTCGGGCCCGCCCAGGATAATCTCTCTTGTGATTAACTCAAAGTCAACTGATCAGGGATCTTAAGTACACCACAAAATTCCTTTACCTTTGCTATATAATGCAACTTAATCATGGCAGTGATATCCCATGGCTCCCATAGGTTCTGCCCACACGCAAGGGGAGGGGATTATAGAGGTGCATAAATTAGGTGGTGGAAATCTTGGGAGCCATCTTAAAATCTGCTATCATTGTGCCCTGGAAGTAGACTCTGAGATAGAGATTCCCATGCAGGAAGTTCATTTGTGAGTGCCTTCAAGATAAATAATCATGGCTGGAAGGAATGAAGCAGCAAGAGCAGAGGAAGAAGTTGAGCTATGGTAGTGACAATAAGACCTTAAACAACTCAGTGGGGGAAGCTGGGATGGTCTTTTGGAGTTGTGCTGGGTTGAGGGGAGAGGTTGAGTTTTTACACCCTCCTGGCTTGTCAGTAGACATGACCTGTCCTGGGATGCTGATTACTTCTGAGAATTGTTGGTCTGAAATCTTCAGAACAGCTAAGGGGTAAATCTTCAGTTTTAATGGGGAGATCTGAGCTGTACAATGCAGTGTCCATTGCACCCTTATTTGTTTGTCTTCATAACACTTATGATCTTATGATCTTATATCATGATTGCTTTATTTACTATTTTATTTAATTTTTACTGCCTTCACTAGAACATAGCCTCAATGAGAGCAGTCTTACCTATCTTGTACTGCTGTAACCCCAGACCCTAAAATAGTGACTGTGACTTAATAAGTGTCCAACAAATATTTTTTGATTGCATGAATGAGTTGACTTTCCATATTCTATTCCAAAATTTATCAGAAATCTCTGCTTTTTTGGGGTTAATTGTTTGATATCTTTCATTTCACTGAGATCATGAAAATGCAGGAAAATGTCTAGATTTGGAAGATTCCTCACAACCTTTCTTATTCTCTGTGGTGCTGTTACCAAACCACTCATTGTTTCTGTGACCTTAATGGACTATTTCTCCTGTCTCCAATCACCTGCAGCTAAGGCTACCCCCAAGAAGTGAATTCTCTCCAGGGTGACCATTTGGTTTATAGATCCAGGCTCCTTCTAATCATTCTTGCTTAGAGCTTGTCACAACATCCCAATTTTGCTTCTAGTTTCTATAAATGAATCCCTGTCTTTTTTTTTTTTTTTTAAGCCAGGACCTAATACCTCACTTGGAAAACTTCCATGGAGTTCCACTTGCTCTAACTTGGTTAATAAAAATACTAGCCTGAATAATTTGACAATGCTTGTTATCACTTATTGAATATCAACTATACCTACCCCTGTGCTAAATGATTTCCTACATCATCTTTATTTCTCACAACAGTCCCTCAAATGAGTGGTCATCATTCCCATATGACAGATAAGGGTTGAGTTTAATGTGGCTTCTCCAAGTTAAGCAAGTAGGAGGTGCTGGTACTTCAAATCCAGGTTTAATTGACTCTGACAAACATGGTCTTACTCATGATGCTCTTATCCCTGAACAATCCTGCCAGAGTCTGATTTTCAGCTGCTTTTCTTGCCTTCTTAGAAACAAGCTCATCTCCTGACCATTTTATGCTCCTCAGTGATCAGAGGCTCAGCTACAGCTGAGCAATGCTCCTCCTTACCTTGAAGAGAAAGGACTGAATCTGGTTAACAAAACCAAATCCCTCTAGCCCCGTACAAAAGAAAGAGCTGTTCTTTATGAATATAGTCATTATGTAATGAGCTAGAATTTTTTATTGAGAAGCCATGAGTGGTTGAAAGTTCAGAAAGATCTACTTTTTTATTATATGTTCTTCTGATGAGGCAGTATCACTCCCTCTTGGTATTTGCATCAGAGAGATCATAGTACTTTATATCTAAGTCCATGTTTTCCTGTAATTATTTTCAATGTTTTATTAGTCAGCCAGAGGCGTGCTGATGCAAAGTACTAGAAATCTGTTGGCTTTTATAAAGGGTATTCATTTGGGGTAGAAGCTTACAGTCACAAGGCCCTAAAGAGTTCAGCTCAAGGTACCATAAGAGGAACTTTCTCAGCCAAAGTCTGTTGTCACGTATTGATGCAAGATGACGGGTGACATTTGTGAGGGTTGAGCCCTCCTCTTTCCTCTTAAGGCTCCCTGGTCTGAGCTCATTCCTATCTTAGCTGTAGGCTGGCATGAATCTCCTCTCTCTTCCTGGGGTTCATCTCTTTCTGTGCTCAGCTGCTTTTCTGTCTTCACAAGGTCAGCTGTAAACTGTCAGGTGAATGGCTTGGCTTTCTCCCAGGGCTCCAGCATCAAAACTAAGCTCTCTCCTCTGCCGTGTCTTTTTCTGTGTTCTCCTGTGTATCTTCTCTGTGTGTTTACTTCCATGTGAGAGTCTGGGTGTGGGGACTCAACCCTGTATGTCCTAATGATGTGGTCAAATCAAAGCCCTCATCTTAGCATAATTTACTCAGAGACTTCTCAGCTGAATCTAATACAATCGAAGGGTATCATGCCCAGAGAAACAGACAAGTTTACAAAATAATCAATTATCTCTTTTGGAATTCATAAATAATATCAAACTGCTATATATGTTGATCCAGGATCTCAGGCATTTGGTAGAAATGGAAGCATTCTAAGCTTCTCTTATTTGTGATTGAAACAAACAGTAGAGTTGGTCAGCAAAAGATGTTAGGAGAACTTTTTAAGAGAGCAGAGGTTTAACTTATAAATTGGACCATGGAAAATTAATCTTTTAGAAAATAAAGACAAATTGAGACTAATATGTAAATAGCTTCCCTTTCATGATTAACTTCCATGTAATAGAAGTACATATGGTAAGAGGATTTTTTTGTTGCTTCAGAGCTACAGCAATATTACCAACATTTGGCAAAAACTGATTGACCTAAGTGGTTTAATCTATTGGTTTTCTTTATCATAAATAGTTGCAAGGCAGTGACATTGTTCTTTCCTGAGATGAGGGGTATCTTAGTAAATTGTGTAGAATTCAGGCTCCAGTGGGTTTGCTGGGGCCAACTATTATTTATGAAAATCTTAGCTATTTTTAAAATAACCATTGTTTTTCTTTCCTTTAGATGCTAGAAAACATTCTTTGAGAGGTTATAAGAGATTTAATGTAAAATATTCAAATGCAATTCCATAATTTCTTTTTCAGCATACTTTTACACTTGACCTACTTTTTTTATAGAAGAAATAACTGAAATAAACTGAAAGACAGTTCAGGGCCAGTCTTTGTTCCTACAGTAAATTGATGTGATTCACTTGGGAAAACAGTCAATGTCCCTATCGGTAGTTTTACCTTAAGAAAAACAAGAACAGTTAAGTAGACACTTAACTTAACTGATCAGCTGTTCAGATTCTAGTGCCCTTTTGCTTTTTGTCTGAGTATGCTTTCTTGCAGTGTGGAACATGATGCTCAACGTATTTTCTTTAAAGTGTCAATCTTTTTTTTCTTAGTGTTTAACATCATTGCACAAAGATTAATTCTCATGAAATAATAACTTATTTTTGCAATCAAATAAAAAATAAAAAGATCTAAGAAACTACTAGCTAGAAAATATAAGCTGTAAATGAAATATGTGATGTAAATGAAATGAATGTGGTGGTAGCTTGGATCTGAATAATCATATATGGAAACACTGATTTATGGTGCTGTTTTGGCAAGTACTCAAGTTGGTGCAAATGTTGCTTGAAAATTTAGTAAAAGTTAAAAAGGCAGCTTGAGGTGGACATATGTAGGAAACTTAGAATTCTCTCCTGGCAATATTATCTGAAAATAATCTAAGAACCTGAGTAAGAATTTCCATGTTCTTGGTTTGGAGATTTAACCACTGTTCAACATAACTTTTCCAAATGCTTGGGTTGTACTGTGCATAGCTGTCCAGGCTTGCTCTATTTCCACATCATTCAATATATCAAAAGTTCATATTTTTCTAGAAAAAATGTTCTAAAAAATGAAGTGGTTGTTTTCTCTTTTGGTTTCTGGGTCTCCACATTTTCGTTACACGCATATGTGTTTTTTTGGAAAGCATATTAATAAGTTCAGGCCTATGAGGAATGTTGTCATACGACTATCCATGACCCTGGCAATGAAATGTGCAAATTATAAATGCCTGAGTAGCTCTGGGGAGGTGGTAAGGATGGAGAACATTTTACAGAGAATCTCATGTTTATTTCATTCGAGGGTTTTATTGAGTGTTTATTGAACAATTCAAACTAGTTCCAATTTTTGCCTGAATTTAGTTATATACTTATAAACTTCCTGGAGCTATTACTAAGTCTGGACTTACCTCCCTTGAAGGTCATGGTTCTTCTTGTATATCTTGTGGTGGCTAATAGGTCAATGACTGAATGATCCCTTTGGGAGAGAATCAGCTCAAATACCTGTTGTCCAGCTGTCTTTGGGCACCACAAGACATTTGTTTGTGACAACCATGTAAGAGTTAATCCAGACTGGACCCTCATATCTGTGACAGACTTTTTACTCTTTTGATTTAAACAGCAGAGGACATTTTGCAACAAAAAATATTTCTGTCAATATAACTGACCATTTAACTGACACATCTGCATGGTTATGGTTCATATGCCAGGGTGTGACCACAGAAATCTAAACTCTTGTTTGTCCACAGGGTTCCCCCCGCCCCAAGACCACACAAAGTCACAGCCCAGAAAGAAGAGTAAGCCTGGTTGTAAATATGATGGTGGCTAATACTTTATCTTCCAGTAGCAGCTTATTTCTTCATTAATAATTATGGCTAAAGGAGCCTCACATATTATGCCTCAGATTCTGAAGGCCAAGTGTAGAAGATCTGAGCAAACTGCTCTTTTAGAAGTTTGATTTATATTTGGGCAACGTTTTTATTGTTCTTGTGAAGGAATAGGTTCTAAAAGTTTTTTTAAAGTAATAAACAAAGTTAAGACTGAATTCTAAATCTATGTTACTGGCTCAGGCTTTGTTGACAAGCAAAATTAGTTTTTTGAGGAGAAAGTAGCTAAAGGACTCTATTTGGGGGTTATTAAAAATTGAATTATATATGAAGTGATTCACCTTGGAATCAAAGTTTATTCTCAAATCATCCAGACAAGTATCTAAAAATTGCCAAAGAAACATAATGATACAAGTTCTTGGGGAGTGTCATTTGGAAAATTGACCAATAAATGAAATGAAATCAGGAGTTTAGAGCAGTAATAAGGGTATCAATTATACTTTAGGTTGAGTAGAATCTTGCCAGGGATTTTTACTAGACAGAAGGCAAAGCTAAGAAAGAACCTTGATACTGGACAGCATGGTCTCATAAAAACTAGCTGACAAGAAAGCAGGACACTGCATTAAGAAGTCCCCAGTGTCCTCCAAGAACCTCAATAATCTGTAATAGAAGTATTTTCAGGACTTAAGGCAAACACAGCATCTGCAAATCATTCCTTTATGGTTTCTTATAGACATTGATTTCCAAGCCAATTGCTCATATATTCATTTATTTATTTCTTCATTTATTAAAAGTCTATTTTGTTTTGGATACCCTGACAGGCATTAGTGATCATAGTCCTTGCAATCAAGGGGTTCCCAGTGTTGTGCAAAAAATACCTAAATCACACTTTTGCTGGGTTTTTAAAGCTATAGTTTATATCAAGTATAATTCACCAATTTTAAGTGTACAAGATGATGTTCACAGATATGTGCAGTTGTGTAACGATCACTGCAATCATGATATAGCCACATTTCCATCACCCCAAAAGCTCCTTGGTTCCTCTTTACAGTCGATCTTTGTCCCCTCCCCCACTAACACTACCCACCCTTGGCCCTTGACTTATCACTGATCAAATTTCTGCCTCCATAGTTTTGCCTATCATAGAGTTTTTAATAAACTGGATCACATAATATGTTCTGTGTCTGGCTTTTTCAATTAGCATAATTTAAAAAATAATTTCTTTGCATGTATCATTAGTTTTCCCCATTTATAGCAGACTAGTAGTTTAATGGATGTACTAAATTTGTTTAGTCATTTACTAGTTGATAGATAGTAGTGCTGCTTTCAGATTGGGGCTATAATGAGTAAAACTGCTATAAATATTCACATATCGGTCTTTTCTTGAACACATGTTTTTATTTCTCTTAGGTGAATACCTAGGAGTAAGATTACTAGGAATTATTATGTATTTAATTTTATGAGAAACTAGCAAAATGTTTTCTAAAGTGGCAGTAGTGCCTTACATTTCCACAGGTAATATATGAAAATTCCTGATTCTTGTCAACACTTGCTATTGTCACATCTGTGGATATGTATTGGTATCTTGTTGTTTTAACTTATATTTTCATGTTGACTAATGATGTTGACTTTTTTTCCCCTGTACTTATTTCCATTTTGATATCTTCTTTGGAGCAGTGTTCTTTCAATCTTTTGCTTATTTTTTAAATTTATTTTTAGTCAGCATGTATGTCTTCCTGTTACTGAGTTGTAAGAGTTTTTACATATTTTGGATAAAAGTCTTTCATCAGATGTATGTTTTTCAAATATTTTCTCCTATTTTATGGTTTGACTTTTATTTTCTTAATGGTGTTTTTTGAAGAGCAAATGTTTTTAATTTTGATGAAGTTCAATGCATCAATTTTTTGTTTAGTTCATACTTTTTATATCCTATGAAAAATTTTATTTTTTCTAACTCCCAGGTAGAAAGATTTTCTATATTGTATTTTAGAAATTTTATAGTTTTATTCCTTTCATTTAGGCCAATTATCCATTTCTGGGGAATTTTAAAAAAATTGATATGAGGCATGGGTTGAGGTTCTGTTTTTCTCTTTGCTCTATATATCTATCTCTACCAATACTTAAATTAAGTCTTGAAATCAGGTAGTATGAATCCTGGAATTTTGGTTTTTGCAAAATCGTTTTGGCAATTTTAGGTCATTTGATTTTCTGTATACATTTTAGAATAAGTTTGTTGTTTTCCATAAAAAGCCTGCTGAGATGTTTTTTGAAATTGTATTGAATCTATAGGCCTATTTGGAAAGAATTGATGTCTTCCAATCTATGAACATGGCATCACTCTCCAATTATTAAAGTCTTTTTAATTTCATTTAGCAATGCTTTAGTTTTCAGTGTACATCTCTTGCATATATTTTGTTAAATTCATCCCTAATTGTTTCATACTTTTTAATCTATTGTAATTGGCAGTGATTTGTAAATTTTAATTTTCAATTATTTGCTGCTAGTATAAAGAAATACAATTGCTTTTTGTATATTAATTTCATATCCTGTGAACTTGCTAAGGTCACTCATTCATTGTTTTCTGAGGACTTTCTACATAGATTGCCATATCATTTGTGAAAAAAAAAAGAAGAGCATGCCTTTTTTTATTTTCAATATTTTTTCACTTTTCCTTGCTTTAATTCATTATCTAGGACCTTCAGTACAATGCTTAATATAAGCACTGGGAATGAATATACGTCCCCTGCTCCTGATTATAGTGTATAAGAATTCAGTCTTTCACCATCGAGTATGATACTATCTGTAGTTGTTTTTTCAGATGCACTTAAACAGGTGGAGGAAGTTCCCTTCTATTTGTAAAATGTTGGAGATTCTATCATGACAGGGTGTAGGATTTTGTCAAATGCTTTTCTTGTGTCTATTGATGTGATTGTGTTGTTTTAATTTTTTAGTTGGCAAATATTTTGAATTACTTTAGTTGATTTTTGAGTGTTAAACCAGACTTACATTCTTGAGATCAGCTTCGCTGTGTCATGATGGATTTTTCTGACTATGTTCATGAGATATATTGTTCTGCAGTTTCCTTGTGATGTCTGGTTTTGGTATTAGGTAATAATGGTATCATCAAGATGTACTGGGAAGTAGTCCCTTCTCTTCTGTTTTCTAGGCAACTTTCTATAGAATTTTTACTATTAATATTTCTTTCATAAATAATTAGTAGAATTCATCAGTGAAGCCATCTAGACCCAGATATGTCTTTGTGAAAATGTATTTAACTATAAACTGTTAAAATGTATATAAAACTATTCAGTTAAACTGTTTCATCTTGAATGAGTTTTGGTTGTTTGTGTTTTGCAAAGAATCTATCCATTTTTCTAAGTTGTTAAATTTATTTCTTTTCCTTTATCTGAAAATATCTTTATTTTGCCTTTATTTTTGAAGGATAGTTTTCTGGGTAAAGAATTTAGGTTGACAGATATTTATTCTTCTTCTTTCTTTTTGGTGCTATAAAATATCTGATTTGCAAAGTTTCTGATGAGAAGTAAGCTGCCTTTCTTTCCTTTCCTTTACCATACATAATCATAATATATCTCTAGTCTCTGGCTGCTTTTATAATTTTCTCTTCATCACTGGTTTTCAGCATCTTGTTTGTGCTGTGTCTTGGTGTAGTTTTCTTCATGTTTCTTCTGTGGGTTTATAGTTTTCTATGGCTTTTCAACAAATTAAAAAAATATTAGCTATTATTTTCTTCTATGGGATTTGGAATTGATTATACTGTCTTCTGATGGTTTAACTAAATCCCCATGATTTTTGTCCATGTTTCATAATCAACCTTCCTCATAATTGTCATGTCTATCAAGTCTCTTGAGATCTCTCCTGAGCAGGTAAATTCTTTACCTATCTGTAACTTGCTCTATGCATATTCTGGGATGTGGCTTCCTTGGCCCTTCTATAGATGCTTTGCATATTCATATTTTTTATCTATGAATTGCCCCTTTCCCATGCTCATACATAAGATTGAACTCAAATGTCATTGCCTCAGAAGGCCTTCTCTGACTACCCTATCAAATATTAAACCGTCCCAAATATTGCCATGTTTATATCTTTCAAAACACTCCTTGATTTGTAAATCATCTTATTTATTTGTTTCTTATCTATCTGTCTCACTAGAATGTAAGTTTCATGAGGATAAGGACTTTATTTATCTTGTTTACTTCATAATCTCCAATACCTAGCACAGTTCCTAGCACATAGTAAACATTCCATAAATATTTTTTGATGAATTCTCAGGCTGACAGTCAGGATGCATCACAATTTGGTGCCCTGTAATTTCTCTGCTTGCACCCCTGGGTTCCCTTCAGGCTTATCTTCTTATTGTATCTTACTATGAATCATGATTCTGAAGCTTTGTGTATACTCTTTCTTTTTCTTCCTCCATACAGAAATCATACTTATCCTTCAAGGTCTGATTCAGATTTTATCCTCTCCATGAAACTTTCTATGAAGGTCATATTGTTTTTCTTTTCTTTTTCCTGTAAACTTTAGCAATATAAATGGCCTATGTGACAGTTTAATGGATTATTTTTGCATTTCTTTATTCTCTAATTATTTCATGGTTTAGTTTTGTTTCCTAAACAGAATTATAAGCTCCTCAAGGTTGGAGACCCTCTTTATATCTGTTAAGAGGAGTCGGCCTAAAGCAGGCATTTAAGAAAAATTGTACAATGCTCCAGTCTTCATGTTGTTACATAAAGAACAAGAATTAGTCTTTCTTGGTATAGCTATACATATAGAAAGACATTTTAGTAACTCTATTCATCCATTCATTCATTCCTTAAAGATTTATTGAGTGCTTTCTCTGTGCCAGGCACTGTTTTAGATATTCAGGATACATAAAAGAATTAAAAAACAAACAAAAACAGCAAAAATCCCTGACCTTTTGGAGCCTGCATTTTTGGGGGGATTTGAAAGACAAGAAACAACTTAATAAATAAAAGGTGTTAGTAGTCATATTAAAGTAGGAGCTTCAAATCTGAAGGGAAAAGGAATTTAATATGTAATTAAATTTTAAGCATTAGATTCTCAACATTTTATGTAAGACATTTGCCTTATCTTCCGTTTATAGATTCTGTAAACTGCTTTAAAACAATGAAGAATAACTATGTGGGGTTGAAGGGAAAAGAGTATTATTGCATTTGCTTCAATGTGGAATAATTAGCTAACAACGTGGAGTAATTGGTAAACAATGAGTATGGTCTTCTAATTTGGTCTGAATTATCTGTGCTTTATTGTGAGCCACAGAGGAGTTTTAATGTAACCCTATAAGCTACTAAGAAGAAATTTTAATTCCAGTCTCAAAATCAACACACTATCAGGAAAGAATATTTGTACCTTAAATTGTTTGTACTATGTTGGGTTTGGACGTTGCTTTCTTGTGTCTTTCTCTCCATTCTCTCTTAAATTTCAAACACACCTGAAATCTTCAAATATCCTCTCACTATTCTCTCTTTGCAGAATGCACTCTGGATGGGACACATGTGTAGACTTCTTAGAGCAATCATGCATTAATCTCTTCTTAGAAACTCTGTCTATAAAGGTCTAGTAAGAGCCATACAGCCAGTCAGCAATGAAGATAAAATTTTTGATACACCACTATGTTTACTGGATTTATAGGTTTTTGATCACTTAATGTGAGCTTCCATTGCTTAAATATCTCTCAATTTCTCTAATCCTACCTTCCCAAGAGATTGTTTTCATTCCCTAGCATTCCCTAGAATAAGTAGTCTGCTTTCAAATGTAGCCCTTGGAGCAGGTTAAAAATTTAATGTTAAAATTTTTCCATAATGTGAAGAACAAAAAAATTATTGGTTGTAGAAATATTAATGATTTTATTTCAATAAAAAAGTAAATATCTATTGATATAAAAATCTAAATTGTGAAGTAGTAATGGATTTCAAAGAGAATATTATGTGTTTTTATATTTGTGATGTAAATATAGTTCAATAACATTTACAAGATTTCTTATTTTAAAGAGGAGGTTAATTTCTATTTATTTTTCATTTTCATAAATGTCACAGTATAATGTATTATGAACAAAATAGGGGATAGAATTTTTGAAATTTCCTAGGGCATTCATAATTTATGAGAGCTCTCTGTCTTCTCTCAGACCAGGCTGGTATTTTTTGGAATAAATGATAAAATAGAGTGTATTCATGATCTAGGTAAAAAGGTGATCGGGGATCAGGATGAAACAGAGAATATTTGAAGGCTACAGAATGTGTCTTCCTGATTTTTTCATGTGTTTTTGAGCAGGAGTGCATATTACTTTGTTCATTCAAAAGATATTTATGGAGTGCCTGCTACATGCCAGACACTGTTCCAGACCTGGAGGTATAATAAATGAAAAAATTCCTGTCCTTATCAAGCTTATAGTACAGTACAGAAGATATATAAAGGAAAAATTAAAATATATGATATGTTAGATAGCAGTATGTGCCAAGGAAAACCAAATAAAGCAAGAAAGGGGGTTGGACTTTTAACTAGGTAGGTCAGGCGGGCTTCCATTAGAAAATGACTTGATGAAAGACTTGAAAGAGTAAGAGGGAAGGCCTATAGATATCTGGGTAAAGAGTGAACAAAGTTGAGCAAACAATAAATGCAAAGATCTTAGGTAGGAACATGTTTGGTGTGTTGAGGAACAGGACACTGCTGTGACTGGAATGCAGCGAGTGAGTGAATGAGGGTGTTGACCTAAGTCCTCGTCTGTGTGATTTTAGACCTGCTGCTGGGAGATAAGTAGTCTAACAATTAATGTTGGCCCACTATTCATTAAATGTTCCAAGTCTAGGCCAACTGAAAACAATATAAAATATATTAGTTCAGTTCAATAATTTCATTTCCTAAAAAGAGTGTTGTTTCTGACATGAATTAGAATGGAATTAACTGGTCAATTTATGCCTTGGGTTTGATTGAAAAAAAGGTTTTTGGGAAATGAAAAGTTCTAATGTCTTGGTTAAGGTCATTGAAATATTGTGTAAAAATTGAAAAAGCAAAACCAAGAAAGTAAAATTTTAGGCTAGGTATCTTGTCAACTACATTTTAATTCAGTAAACATTTATTGCAGTTCTCTAAGGTGAAATGTTTACTGTTGGTTCCTCTTTAGGATATCATAAGCAAAAAAAAAAAAAAAAAAAAAGGCCTGCAATTTTCTCAAATCCAGGACTCTTTAATAAAAAAGGCTACTGAATAATACTGCTCGGTTTGTCTATTACTTTGTTTGAGGATCCTGCTTAACTTGTTTGCAATTTGTTTACTTAATTTGGAAACTCACTATATCTTTATGAATTAGGTGTTAAATATTATTCTTTCTTTTTTTGGCAGAATAATAGAGAGCTTTCCAGTGTTTGGACTTAGATGCTTTTTTTTTGTTTTTAAAGATTTATTTTTTATTTATTTCTCTCCCCTTCCCCGCCCTAGTTGTCGGCTCTCTGTGTCCATTTGCTGTGTGTGTTCTTCTGTGTCCAATTGTATCCTTGTCAGTGGTACCTGGAATCCATGTCTCATTTTGTTGTGTCATCTTGCTGTGTCAGCTCTTTGTGTGTGTGGTGCCATTCCTGGGCAGGCTGCACTTTTTTCGTGCTGGGCGGCTTTCCTTACGGGGTGCACTTCTCGTGCGTGGGGCTCCCCTACGCAAGGGACACTCCTGCATGGCATGGCACTCCTTGCGCGCATCAGCACTATGCATGGGCCAGCTCATCACACGGGTCAGGAGGTCCTGGGTTTGAATCTTGGACCTCCCATGTAGTAGGCAAATTCCCTATCTGTTGGGCCAAATCTGCTTCCCCCTTACATGCTTTTTTAATCTTTATATTTGATCTTGGAATGGATGCTCACAGACAGCCACTTTGTACCTGCAGTAATGGGCAAACTGATAAATAGCTACCACATAACTTTTCACAATGTGGTTTATTCATTCCAAAGGGTAGTTTAATGTTAAGGTATTTTCTGCATTGACTGAAAGAGCTAATAGATACCTGTAATAGTGCTCTCCTTGACCACACTAGATGCTGTGGCTCTTCTCTTTTACTCAAATTTATATTTTGCTTCCCATACTTCATTTTCTTCCCTCTTCCCCTCTATCAATTTTTGTGACTTTCATTCCATAGCCTTATTCCTGGATTCACTCTAATTTAAGATAAATTTTATTTTATCATAAGGGATTAATAGGGATTTGTTGGTGCATTGTACTTGGAAGAATTCTTAGATTGAGTCCAGGTGCAGAAGGAGAAAGTGTTGGAATTAATTAGTAGTGGCAGGAAATAGTGATCATGGAAGGACCTCACTCTTTGTAATTATCTCTCATTTAGATGGTGCAATTTCCCTTTCACTCTAACCTACCTCTCAAATCATCCTCAGTAACTCTAAACATGGCAACATGAGGGCAAATCATGCACACTCAATGTCCTTGAGCTACTACATCTCACCAAATAGTTGGTGTTTAGAAGAAATTAGTCACCCACTCACTACATAAAAAATAACCAAAAATGCAGATTTGTGACAGATGAATTTTAAAAGAATGAAGACTTGGAGAGTTGAAATCACATGGGGTCATCTATTTCAGAGGAGATGCTTGATGGATTGTGGTTGATCATATCAGTTAGCAGGATAGATATCTGGAGGACTCAGTTTGCAAGACTGAAAATTTGCCATTTTTTGAAATACAGGTTACTGAACCATCTAAATTTCCTGCCATTTCGTGCCCCTAAGGCCCAATAAGCATGATTTCATCAATGTTGTTAACATTGTTATGTGAATGTCAAGATGCTCAAGGTCTCTGTGAGCTAGATTATATAAGATAACAGAAGAGTCAATTTGTTTTATCCCTGAAGCAAGATAGTGAAGGTAAATTGCTATCCCTGCCAAGTGAAAACCAACTTCTTGTGGTAGAACTTGCAATTTGCTATAAATAAAAAAAAGCATTTGTGGACTCAGGCACCAGAGCTTGAGCAAGGAGGTTGTGGCATTGGCAGGTATGAGGCAATTCAAGCATTGATGATACCACTGGGAACCTGAAGAAGCTGATTGCAGCCTTAATGGGCACGCATTGGAACAAGATGGTAATGAAGAAGTGGTACACAATTTTTAAGGACCACGTGTGTCTAGTGGACTGTGAAATCCACAATGGGATTAACCTGGAACATTATTAACAGTAGAGCAGAATTCCTTTCCCCTGCTCACCTCTCTTCCCTGCCCCCCCCCCCAGTGTAGAGCTTGTTTTTAAAAACTCACATTAATACTTAGATGCTGATTATAATTATAGTAGACTGCCTATTGATTTTTTAAAAATGTATTGAAGTATATCACATACACATAAACAATAAGTATACAGTAATAGTTGTGAACTTACAAAACAAACATACATGACATCATACCTCGTCCTACCAACAATACCTTGCATTGTTGTGAAACATTTTTAATTAATGATTAAAGACCATCCTAAAAAAATAGTACTACCAACCAAACTATCTTACATTTGGTGTATTTCTCCCCCAACCCACCCTATTATTATTATAATTATTATTATTTTTATATCATTTATATATGAACATATATAAACAATAAGTATATAGTAAACGTTGTGAACTTACAAAGCAAACATGCATAACATCATACAGGGATCCCATACATCAATTCACCACCAACACCTTGCATTCTTGTGAGACATTTTTTACAAATGATGAAAGAATATCATGAAAATCTTACTACTAACTATAGTCCTTATTTTACATTTGGTTATTTTTCCCCAACCCATTCTATTTTTTAAAAAAGATATTTTTATGGCAAAAGTTGTTAAACTTACAAAACAATCATGCACATGTGCAGGATTCCCATACATGCAACACCTTTCTATCAATACACCACACCATGGTGGAACATTTGTTACAGATTATGATATAGTATATCATCAGACTATTACCATTTCCATAGTATACATTGGACACACTTTTTTTCATACTCTGCCATTATCAACACAGTACATCTTTGGCTTAGATGCATGAATATTATATTATTACTGTTACCCAAAGTCCATAGGTCACTCCAGTTATATTTTTCCCACGCTTCTCCACATTCCCACCACCATGCAATAGTGATGTACATCTGCTCTAGCTCACAAAGGACACCCTTGCATCTGTACCATCAACCACAATTTTCATCCACCTCTGGATTTACTGTGTTATTCAGTCCCTGGATTATTCTCTAGCTTTCTTTCAAATGGCATTTACACCCCTAAACTACTCTTTTTAGCCACATTATGATTTATAAACCAGCTGTTACTCATTATAATGTTTTACCATTAACTCTATCAATTCCACACTTTTACAAGTAAGTTAATTAAAACTTCTACATACATTGAACATCAGTAGTCCATCTCAATCCTCCTCTTATCTCCTTTAAGAATCCACCACCTACCACCAGGTCTTGAAGATATTTTCCTACATTTTCTTCTAGAAGCTTTATGGTTCTTGCCTTTTATATTTAGGTTTTTGGTCCATTTTGAGTTAATTTTTGTATAAGGTGTGAGATAGGGGTCCTCTTTCCTTCTTTTGGCTATGGGTGTTCAGTTCTCTCAGTACCATTTGTTGAAAAGACTGTTTTGTCCAAGCTGGGTGGGTTTGACAGTCTTGTCAAATATCACTTAACCATAGATGTGAGGGTCTGTTCTGAACTATCAGTTCAATTCCTTGGTCTAAGTGTCTGTCTTTATGTCAGTAGCATGCTGTTTTTACCTCTGTAATGAGGTAATATGATTTAAAATTCAGACATGAGAGCCCTCCAACTTTGTTTTTCCTTTTAAGATGTTACGTTTCCAAAATCATTTGATAGGGTATGAATGCCAAAAATAGATATTGGATTGTATTTGTAATCTGATCTGTACCTGGGCATGATTGAGTTATGATTAGGGCATTGAGTTCCCACCCCTTGGTGGGTGGAGACTCACAGATAAAAAGGCATGGCAAAGAAAAGAGTTGAGGGTTTTCTGATGTTGGAGTTTTTGATGCTGGAGTTTGATGCTGAAGACTTAAGCTGGAGCCCATTAAAGTCAGCACACAGAGGAAAGAGAAGCCAGCCCCAGGAAGGAAGGAACTTTGAACCCAGAGAAAAGCAAACCACAGGAATGTAGGAACCCAGGAAGCCTGAACCCTCACAGATGTTGGCAGCCATCTTGCTCCAAATAGACTTTGGTGAGGGAAGTAACTTATGCTTTATGGCCTGGTATCTGTAAGCTCCTACCCCAAATAGATATCCTTTATAAAAACCAAACAACTTCTGGAATTTTGCATCAGAACAGCTTTTGGCTGACTAATACAATAATCATGTTTTCCATTTATTTAAAAAATGATGGTGGGATTTTTATTGGGATTGCAATAAATCTGTATATCAATTTGGGTAGTTTGACATCTTAGTGATACTGAGTCTTTCAATCCATGAGCATGGAATATTTTTCCAGTTATTTAGGTTTTTAAAAATTTCTATTAACAATGAGTTGTAGTTTTCTGAATACAAGTGCTTTACATCATGGGTTAGGTTTATTCCTAAATATTTGATTCTTTTAGTCACTATTTGTATTAGTCCCCCACTAGGGTTGGGGACTCAATGCCCTAATGATGTGGCCCAATCAAAGCCCTAGTCATAACTTAATCATGTCCAGGTACAGACCAGACTACAAACATAATCCAGTATCTATTTTTGGAATTCATAACCATATCAAACTGCTACACTATTGTAAATGGAATTTTTTCCACTGACTTCCTCCTCAGATTGCACATTACTAGTGTTTTTTAAAGTCTATTTCACCTAATATAAGTATAGGTACTCTGGCTTTTTTTTTTTTTTTATTACTGAATGCAAGGAATATATTTTTCCAGTCTTTCATGTTCAATCTATTGGTATCCTTGAGTCTAAGATGAGTCTCTTGCGGAATAGCATATAGATGGCTCATATTTTCTTATCCATTCTGCCAGTCTGTGTCTTCTGATTGGGGAATTTAATCTACTAACATTCAATGTTATTACTGTAAAGGCCATTCTTATTTCATTCATTTTGACCTTTGGGTTTTATCTGTCATTTTATTTTCACCACTCTTTTGAGACTTTTAGTGACTTTTACTGATATAATCTTCATTTCTAGACTCTCTTCCAAGTCTCTTTTCTTTTCAGGCTGTAGCACACCCTTTAGTATGTCCTGCACTACTGGAATCTTGGTTACAAACTCTGTCAGTTTCTGTTTATGGTGAATAGTCTAAATTCACCCTTATTTTTGAAAGACAGTCTTGCTGGATGTAAGATTCTTGGCTGGAAGTTTTTCTCTTACTGTATCTTAAATCTATCATACCACTGTTTTCTTGCTTCCATGGTTTCTGATGAGAAATCAGCATTTAATCTTATTGGGTATCCCTTATATGTATGCATTGCTTTTTTCTTGCTGTTCTCAGAATTCTCTCTTTGTCTTTGGCATTTGACATTCTGATTTGTATGTATCTTAGAGTTGGTCTATTCAGATTTATTTGGATAGGAGTATGTTGTGCTTCTTGGACATAGATATCCATGTTCTTCAATGGAGTGTTTTCTTCATTAGTTCTTTTGTATGTTCTCTTTCAGAGGCTATTTTCTGAGGCTCACCAATCCTTTCTTTTGCCTCCTCAAATCTGGTATTATGTGATTTCAGTATATTTTTAATTTCATTTACTGCATTTTTCATTTCCATATGATTTGCTATTTTTCTATGTATGTTTGCAAATTATTCTTTGTGCTCATCCAATGTCTTGCTTATATTATTAATTTCTTTAGCCATCTCATTCAATTTGTTAAGGAGATTTGTTTGAACATCTGTGATTAGTTGTCTCAACTCCTTTATGTCATCTGGAGGCTTATTTTTTTCCTTTGACTGGGTCATATCTTCCTGTTTCTTGGTGTGGATTATAATTTTTTGCTGGCATTTTGGCATCTGGCTTACTAGATGAGTTTATTCTGGGTACAGTTTCTCTCTTTAGTTTAGGGCTTTCTTGCCCTTTCTCCCTTGCTGGTTGTGTAGTAGGAGCCAAGGATATAGTTGATGCTGTAAGTTGTGGAGGCTCAAGCTGCCTGCATTGCCCAAGGGCCAGATCAAGCTTCTCCCAACTTTCTCCTTTGCCAGGGGTAGGGACGGAACCACAGCCATGTGTAATAATCCAAATTGTGCAGGCCTAAACTCTAGTTGCCCAGAGAGACTGATGATGCCTCAAGCCTCTTTCTCCCCCTCCTGAGGTGGGAATGGAGCTGCAGGTGTGGGCAGTAGTCTATGATGTGAGGGTTCAAAATGACCAGTTACCCCAGTAGACTTCCGACTATTCAGTCTGTGCCAGCCAAATGTAATAGAGTTACCCAGAGAGGCTGTTGCAGGGCCTGTCAGCCTCCTCTCTGCTAGAGGTGTGGCTGAAGCCTAGGCTAGGGCTGCAGGCTGATCTGAGTGCAAAAGCTGGTCCCTACTGTCACTGTGATTTTCAATCAGTCTGGATTCCTCTCATGCCAGGAGTGAAGTCAGAATGGTAGCTCCTGACCTCTATCTGACCCAGACAGGTTTAAACATTAGCTGTTCTTGGGTTATAGTTCAGCCAGATGAATTTTGTAATCAGTAGTTGTAGTCGTTGGCCAACTGTCCCTCCCTTCCCTGTTTTTGGGAAATGAGCTTCCAACTCCAGCTGCAGAACACCCCCTGGGGTCGCTTGAGCCACCAGAGTAGAAGGATCACCAGCCTCCATGGTGTGGCCTGCATCTTCCTGAAGAGGCTGATGCAGGTCCCTCCAGGTTCCTTTCTGCTGGAGGTGGGGCTGGGACTTAGGCTAGACCTGCAATCTGATTTAGATGGAAAGAAGCTGGTTCCTACCAGCACTGTGATTTTCAGTCAGCCCTGCTTTCCCTCATACTGGGGGCAGAGTTAAAACAGCAGCCATTGGCCTCTTTCTGACTTGGACAAGTTCAAACTTTATCAGTTCTTAGGGTTATACTTTAGCCAGTCAAGTTTACTAATCAGTAGCTGAAGTTGGTGCCCAACTGTCTCTTCCTTGCTGGGTTTTGGGAAGTGGAGCATGTAATGCCAGTCATAGAATAGCTCCTGAGGTGGCTTGTGTAGCCAGTGGAAGATGGGCACTGGTCTCCATTTCATGGAGTGCTCTACACATGAATCTTCTCTGTAGATGAGCAGTCTCCTCCTTCCATTCTTTCAAGGATGTTGCAGGATGCTTTTCTGTTCTCCTGGAACCCCAAACATGTGTTTTAGGTAGCTCTGGGTCATTACTAATTGTGCTGTGTAGCATTAGCTCATTCTAGGAATGCCTTACTCTGCTATCTTGCTGGTTGTCCCCTATTGATTTTATTGAAATATTGTGATCGATAGAGACAATTGAAGATACTCAGAGGTAAAACATGATTTCTCAGTATGGTAGTTATACCTGCCTTGGTTTTAATCATTAAATGCCACTGTTTGGCTTCTGATATTCTAAAATTCCACCATCCATATTAAAATCAAGGAGCCCAATTCAAGGGTAGCATTTCCCACCATCATCCCTAATTACAAAAGACAATCACTCAGAGAGCTCTTCCAGGAAGGTACTTCTTCCCTCATTAATGTATTTCTCAATGTCTTAGCAAAGAAAATATGTTCTGGATTCTCAAGGAACATGGTGGGATGGGTATTCAAGTTCACTACAACATTACTATCTTCCTAAGCCTTTAGATCCTTCTTCTATTTTATTCCAAAGGAGTTCTGGCATCTTATCTTGATTGAATTAGACCATCTTTGAGACTAGATTTCAGACAGTCAGCCAAGAAAACCTTTTGAAACCCCTCAATTACTTCATTCTCTGGTAAGTTAATGCATATTAATACACTTGACTTGGCCCAACTTACATTTATCTTCTTGCTTCTAATACCATCAGATTTCACTCCTACATATAGTCACCAGGTTTCTACCAATGCATATTTGCACAATCTTGCTATTCTTTCGCGGTATGAACAATCTTCCCCCAGCTATGACTAGGCTTTTTTGTCTCCGGAGCATGTTGAGATCTGACTCTAGTTAGAGGTCTTGTGGCACTGCGAGGTGGTGGGGAGAGTAGGCATCCCTTTTGTAGGCAGCAGCTTTAGATGAGGTTCTTCAAGTAAGGGAAGAATAATTTGAAAATGTGGGGACAGTTTCTGATGGGATATTGTATTCGAACTACTCAACTTTGCCTGTGTTCCACAAAATTTCCTCCTTTCAAGTTCCAGACATCTTTTCCTTCTATCACTGACTGAACTTTCACCTACTGATAGCTATATCATCAATTTCATTCATCAATTTGGCACTCAAAGTTTTGCCTTCACTTGGCAATTCATCTCAAACAGCCATAGGTAATAATTTAAGTCATCTTGATACTATTGCCTGCTACAGATGACTAGAATTCCATTTTTCATTGGCAAGTCGATTATCACTGTGTTCAAAATCAAAGAGGTAACTAATCCAACTACTGAATCCTATCTTTGAGAGTCAGTTTAATAGAACCACTCATGGTACCAAATAGTCTACCAAGTAAGGTTCAGTAATAGACCATGATACAGATTTCAAATAGAGGATTTTAATATAAGAGATTTGCTATTTTGTGTATTCATTATCTAATTGCAATATAGTCAATTACCACAAACTCAGTGCCTTACAACAGAAAACATTTATTATCTTGCACAGTTTCTGAGGTCCAGGATTCCAGGAACAGTTTAGGGTCTCTTATGTGGTTATAGTCAAGCTGTTGGATAGGATTGCAGTCATCTGAAGGCTTGGCTGGAGCTGGAAGATCTGCTTCCAAGATGGCTCACTCACATGACAATTGGCAGGAGGCCTCAGGTCCTCACAACATGGGCCTCTTCACAGGGTTGTTTGAGTGTCCTCACGACATGGCAGTTGGCTTCCCTTGGAGACAGTGGTCCAAGAGAGAGCGAAGAGGAAGTTTTTATGATGCCTTTTGTAAACCAGCCTCATACCTTCATTTCTATCATATTCTGCTTATCAGAAACAAGTCCCTAAGTCCAGTCAACTATCAAGGGTAGGTGAATTAAGCTCCACCTTTTGGAGGGAAGAATGTCAATGAATTTTGTCATTCAAAATATGTCAAAGTGGCATATTTTAAAACTGTCATGCACTGGTATTGGAAAGCTGAAAAAGCAGAAAAGAAATACTGAGGAAAGACCACAGTTAGAACCCATAGAAAGAAGCTACTATTCCATAACACTGAGGAAACAAAAGGGAACTGGTAATGTAGGAGCTCAAAGGGGAGCTCAGTGTGGCTAATGTTTTCACCTCTGAGTGATGAATGTGATGGGACTGTTGTGTGGATCTCTAAGATGGCTGCTACTTGGCTAGTGTTCAGACTTCTGTGGGAGAGATGCTATGAGAATGGCGCTCTCTGAAAAGAGCATGGTGTCACTGGTACTGTATCATAGAGCCAGCCGGTGGTTGTGCCTCAGAGGTGGTGCTGCATGGTTGGTACTGTAGCTGTTTTCTACTGCTGAAAGAAAACTTACAGGAGCTGTAAATAGAAAGAGGGTTCATTCTTCCCTCCTCCTGACTTTCAATTTCATGTCATTCCCTTTCACTAACAGAAACTAACAGGAATCCACCTGGCAAGTGAATATTGAAAACACAGTGCAAAGGAGCAGAGTATAGATGGGGTGACTTAGTACTGAGAGACAAGGTAACCAATTGGCAACTGCAATTTTCCTTTTTTTCTTTTTTCTTTTTTTTTTGCAATTTTTCTTGCAGGCACTACCTCTCAAATTGTCCTTTTTAATTTTTCACATTGAAATATGGAGGGCAACAAACCTGGTCCAGAACCTTCCTTTAACTACCTCTTCCCAGTAAGTGGTACTTGGTATGATTTAGATATACACTCTCTTTTTCAAAAGTATCCAAATTATGCAGATTTGTGATGGATGCTTTTTAATGAGATGAAGTCTTGAAAAGTTGACATAACTTGGGGTGATCACCTATTTCAAACCCCCAATGGCAAGTTGGCTATGTGTGAATGGGGACTTTAAATAGGCTGGATACAAAGACATCTCCAGTAGGTCATCAATAATGGTCCACTCTTTCCCCTGCCCTAGTCTCTTAGTAATTCTGGCACTATATTCCTGTTTAGTTGTTCTATAAGGTTTGCTACAGGCCACAGTTGGACAAAGCAAGTTCTTGGAATTTTGCAGCTTTGGAGAAGGTTGTGAATTGGAACAGTCATTAAGACCTCTGTAAAGATCTCTGGACTACATGAGTGGTCCAGAATGATGTTCTTCTCCAGGTATCCTTTGAGTAAAGAGCCCCAAATGGGCAAGGTCTTCCCACCTGCTCTTCCAAACCCCGTGCTATACAGTAGCTTTGCATGTCCTGGACAGACTTAGGTATCTAAACTCTGTGCGTTGACCCAAGGAGCTACAAAGTGCTCTCAAATTTGGTATCCAGGGGTGTCTGCAGCCCACATGGATAGAGCAGTTAAAATAGGTTTCTGTCATGTTAGTTCACACTCATTCTATCTGTCTCTTTTATTTTTTATCATCTCTTTCTATATCTCATTAGCCATTCAATAACATTTTCCAATTCCCCTTCTGAATTAGGAGCTTTCATTTGGCCTTGTCTTCCATTTCCTGGTAAAGGCAGAACTGGTTTCTGATTAATTTTTCCTTTTAGAGATCCTCTTTCTTCTTCCCTCAGGTGCTATTTTGTGTCTCACTCTTTTGGTACCTATGTAATTAGTTAACCTGATATAAATCACAACTTCTCTGAGTATCCATTTCCTCATCTGCTTATTTGACTGCCTAGACAACCTCTCTCTTTGGAGTCATCACACTTAATATGCCCAAACTGAGCTCCTCATGATCACCACTCCGCTAAACTTTCTCTTTTCTCAGTCTTCCCATTTCAGGTGACAAATGTACCAACCTTCCAGTTGGATTCTTTCTTTCCCTTATTGCTAGAATCAATCAGTTAGAAAATTCTGTTATTTGTACAACCAAAATATATGCAGAATATATCAATTCTCACCATCCTGCCACTATTACCTTTGTCCAAACCACTATCATCTTTCATCTCTATCCCTGCAATAATCTCCTACCTTCTGGATTGCCCCACTTCAGTCTACTCTTAACATAGTAGCAAGATGTAAATCAGAGCATGTCATTCTTCTGCTGAAAATCCTCCAATTGTTGCCCATCTCACTCAAAGTGAAAACCTGTCTTTAAGTTGGCTACAATCTCAGTGATGATCTGGGACCTCATTGACCCTCTGAACCTCATCTACTTCCCTTTGCTCCCTCCCCACTAAACACTTCTGTCCTTGTTTTGTTTGTTTTCTTCTCATTCTTCTTCCTCTCTTCCTCCTCCCTCTTCTCCCTATTCTTCATTTACTCTTCTATTTCTTTTTGCTAACGAATCAGAAAAATTCATCCCTCATGATCTCTGTACATTTTTTCTGCCTAGAATATTCCTCTTCCCCAGATATCTGTATGGCTTTCTCTTTCTCTTCCATAAAGTCTTCTCTCAAATATTTCCTTCTCCACAAGGACTTCCCTGATAATGAACTTAAAACTGCGGCCACCTCTACTTCCTATCTGGCATGTTCTATTCCCCTTTGTTGTTTATTTTTATACATAACACTAATCACTGTCTGACAGACTATACATTTTGCTTATGTATTGTTTTTTTAAAAATTTATAATAGGCTTCACTATTTTTTTTAAAGATTGATTTATTTTTCCCTTTCCTCTCCCCCTCCCCCCACTCTGCTGTTTTTGCTGTCTGTGTCCATTCGTTGTGTGATCTCCTGTATTTATTTCTCTTTTTGTCTTCTTGTCTCATTTTTTTCTCCTCTAGGATTCACCGGGATTCGATCCTGGGAACCTCTGATGTGGAGAGAATTTCCCTGTCTGTTACAGTAACCTCAGTTACTGGTTTCTGGTGCCCTTCACCTTGACTCTCCCTTTTGTCTCTCTTTTGTTGCATCATCATCTTGCTGAATGACTCACTTGTGTGGGCACTGGCTTACCATGTGGGCACTTGCCTTGCCACATGGGCACTCAGCTCACCACGCAGGCACTTGGCTCATCATGCTGGCACTTGGTCACCACATGGGCTCAGGAGGGCACTTGGCTTGCTGTGTGGGCACTTGGCTCGCTGTGTGGGCACTCGGCCTACCATGTGGGCACTGGCTCTCCATGCGGGCATACTTTGTCTTCTTTTTCAGCAGGAGGCCCCAGGATTCAGGTCCTCCCATGTGGTAGGTGGAATTCAGGATTCAGGTCTTCCCATGTGGTAGGTGGAAGCCCTATCACTTGAGCCACATCTACTTCCCCGTTTATGTATTGTTGATTGTCTATTTCTCCCCAATATGGTATAAGCCATATAAATGTTTGGATTTTTGTCTATTTTGTTCATTCCTGTGTTCCAAGTTCCTAGAAGTGTGCTTGGCACATAGTGGGCCTTTGGTAAATATTGGCTGAATGAATGAATGTGTAAATGTATGCATAAAAATAATTCTCTTATATGTAATGTAGAGGTCAGACTAGATGATCTATAAAGGCTTTTCTGTTCTAAATCTATGATTATGAGACTAAAGGTAGGGTTCCTTCTGGACTGAGGTAATAGTTTATACATTTAACATCTGGTAATATACCAGCTCTGACTACTCAAAACCAATGCCTACCATGAACAAAACTCCAGCTTGATTGACCATGCATATAGACTGGTTACTGACCCTGCTGCTACCTAGGAGTATTTGCATTTTAAAAGGATTCACTTAAAGATTCAGAAGCCAAACGTTATCATTTCCTAGTAGAAATCTCAACATTCTAGTATGCTAGTAGTAGAAAATAGTTGACTGTTCTTCTCACCTTTAGAATGTATATCTATTCTGCACTCTTCTAAGTGTCAGAACATGCTGGGTCCTCTGGGTCCTTGGCTATGTTGCATAAAGGAATTTAAGAACATGCCAGTTTAATTAGGCCAGTAAAAAGTTTGCTAAGAAATAAGAGAAAAGAGAAACGCACACACCTGAGATGTGGATTCAGGTGTCCTCCAGGGGGAGAGGTGCACTTGGGATGGGGGCGGGTGGTGGTAGTTGCTTTAGTAAAGCAATTCTTCCCTCCTCCTCTCTCCCAGTGTTGGGGAGGGGCCCCAGCTGTTTGCTGTTCTGACTGGTTGCCTTTGATCCCTACCTGTTAACTCTCAAGGGACCAATGAGGAGGCCTTTCTGTTTGGAGTTATCCAGGGCTTTCTCTTGAGCCTGGGAGTTCCAAATGGGACCTTGTGGCCAGGGTTTCAGCAGGGTCTTTCCAACTTTGTTCTTAGTAGAGGTTTTCCCTCAGGGGTTTCCAGGTGGGATCTCAAGATCATGTTCTCTGCCAGGTCCCAGGTGTGATAGGACATCTTTCCTCATTCTCCATAATAACTTGTCTCATAAGGTTAACCCTACATTTTAAGGAATTCACAGAATCAAAACACACTAGGAATATATTTTGTGTGATATTTTCTCCCTGGGTTAATAGAATTCTTCCTGTCTTGGCTTAGTCATTGTGCAGTAGTTTAGTGGAGCAACAAAGCAGTTTTTAGTACTGAGTCCTTAGGTTTATATTTTATAAGGTTGACACTAAGAAGGAAGCTTCCAAGGAGCTTTCAGTAATGAAACAATTAGCCAACAAGACCATCTCATACCTGTGTCAGCATTTGATAGTGGTATAATGCACACTGCCTTAGCCTGCTGTGGACATTGCTATGTTAGAGGAAAAAACACATGGAGAAGAATTACATAGAAAATAGTGGCCAGATCTCCAGTTCAATAGCAATATAGTACAAGAGTGTTCCCGGATTTCATTTAGGTTCTTTGACCATGCTGGAGAAATGAATTTCAAGAGCACATCAGGTGAGTTAAGCCAGTAATTTATTCAGGTAGGGAGGGAGGGGAAATGGGAGAAAATAAGAGAGCAGGTAGAGAGAAAGGAGCTGAAAAGTGATAAAGAGGGCTGATTTACAGGCTAAAATTTCCCATTATAGGTTATAAATACCCAAATTTTACTTGCGTGGTGATCCAAGTGGGGGAGAAGCAGCTGGAGCCTGGGTCTATTGGCAAGAGAGCACGAGAAATAGAACTCAGCCTTGGTGCCACCTTTTAGCTGCTAATTATTCCACCCCTTTGCTAGTGGCAGGGGAGGAGTTCCAGCTGTTCACTACTTTGATTGCTTATTTCCCCCATCAATCTCCCAGGAGGGCCCAGTGATAAGCCCTTGGGGGAATGTCCGGGGCTACTCCTGGTTCCGGAGCAAGTCTTCTTCTGAGTGGCAGAATCTTGGGGGAGGGTCTTCCAGCAGCCATCTTGGGGGCTACTGAGGTCCACACGGACTTCTTGCTAGGTCCCAAATCCATCTATTAATTCCCTATCTTACTAGCCTGCTTCAAGAGGGTTCTTCATTCATTCATTCAATAAATATTTATTTAGTGCTTACTATATGCCAGGTATTTTTCTAGGCATTGGTGATATATGAAATCTCTTTTCCAGGAATGGGTTGCGTAATTCATTCACTCATTCCCTCAACATTGAGTGCCAAACATGTGCTAGACCCTGTACTAGGTTCTGGGTATATGAAATAAACTGGTATGGATTTTGCCATCAGGGATCTTTCTTTCCAGGATGAGGTAGACATATTTTAGATATCAGAGCAAGTTGCATGGGGAGAGCACAAAGGAAGGAGTGGTCAATTCTGTCTTGGAGGTTGGATAATATAAATAAGGTGTTCCTAGGGAAGGAGGTGCCCAGACCGAGTCTTGGAAAATGAGTAGGTATTTGTGAGGAAGAGCTAGTTTCAAGCTGTGCATAAGAGGCAGGCTTTCAGACAAAGGGTAAGAACCAGTAAGAGCAAAGGCAGGGAGATATGAGACCACATGGAATAGTCAGGGAGTTAGAAGTATTAAATATTTTGAGGTAAGCATTAAGACATAACTGCTGGGCCAGATAATGTAGGGTCTTCTTTGTCATTTTAAAGTTTTGCTCTTTGTTCTAAAAACTATGGAGGGCCTTTAAAGGAGTTTAAGAAGGAGGGTTACAGGATCAGTCTTGGCTTTTAAAGATCACTATCACTTTGGGAGCATTAGGAGAAAGAATTGGAAGAAGTGAGGTTAGATACAGGGAGCCAGGTGACTATTTTGAATTTCAGGTAAAGGGTGACAGGGCTGAAATCAGTCAATCAAAGGAAGAAGGAGACAAGGTTATGGGTATGGGAAATGGTAAAGACAGGGAGTTGACAAGCCTTAGTCAACATGCCTGGGAGACAGAGGAAGGTGAGAGAGAGGAGTAAAGAATGACTTCCAGCTTTCTGGCTCAAATAAAGGAGTAGGTAGTAGCGTCGTTTAAGGCAACACAGGAGAAGAAGAAGATCTGCCATCTGGAGATGAGTTTGGTTTTGGAGTTGACTATGAAGTACCTGAGGTACTGCAGAGCTCAGGAAAATGGTCTGGCTGGAGAGGCACATGGACCACTCGCCAGCACCTGAGAGGTGGGTGGCTAATTGCGCAGGCATTGATCAACTCATTCTGAAGACGTCAGTACAGGAGGTGAGTTTGGTGTAATTTTTTTCCAGTTAATATGTTTGAATCAAGATTTTAAAAAATGTATTTGAGAAAGAGGAATGGTTGTCTTTTATAATTAGGGATGATGGTGGGAAATGCTACCTAGATTAAATACCCCAAGGTGATCCCCTAGGACCTTCTACTTCCCTATGATGATACCTCAGATTTTCCTACAGTTTTCTGGTCACTAGTTAGAATCTTCCTTTAGACTACAATCTCCCAGAGGGCATGGGCCATGTCTCTCTGGCTTCATGTTATTCTAGGACATAGTGGACATTTAACTAATGTTTATTGAATGCATGAATGAGCTAAATAGTAAAATGATCTTTAAAAATATATACAACAAAATGTGTAGTGTTTTTCAGGCATTGGCTTCTCTTCCCTTCCCACTGGGAACTGATGAATCTTTAAGGAAAATGTCAATGTTCTCACTCTGTCTGGTGTTTTTTTTCTTTCATCATTCCTCGAAATCAGCCACAGACCATCTTCTGTATCTACACCATCCAAAACAGGAATAACTGATTTCTTTTACCACGACTTGGAGAAATTACACCAGGTGGGATGTAGGGGGAGAGAGCAGACTAGAAGGGAAAATTATGAAGACTTCTCCATTTCTCTGTCAGTAACTGCTCAATGCTTACATTTGAAGTTCCAAGTCTTTAGTAACTGGATCTCTAGAGCCTTGTCTCTTCTTGTTCCTAGCAGTTATTGTTCAGACCCACACAAGTGAAGAAGCCCAAGACCTCTTCTCTAGTCTTTTCAGAATACGTATTGCCTTTTTACCTACAAACGGAGGTTTTCTATTTTCACTGTGAAACATCGCTGTTGAGTCTAATTGGTCGAGTGTTTGAGGAATCAGTATGCTTGCTGGTTGGCGTGATTCTGCAGGCCATGATGATTAGAATCAAGAGAGCATTATCTGGCCTGAGCACAATACTTTGCGGCTCACTTTTAAGCATCACACCCTGGGTACAGTCACCAGAGGTTTAACGACTTATTTATTTGCCCTCTGTCGAATGAGCTATGTTGCCCCTCTACAAAATAAAAACTGAGGAAGGAGAAATCAGTGGAAATCAGCTATCAGCCTGGAGATGCTATTCCAGGTGCTAATTGGTGACAGGCCAGCTGGCTCATCTCTGGTACCAGAGACAATGGTGTAAGATGACTGTAAGATACTTCTAGCCCATCAGTTCTTTGGTTGAACACAGCAGAACCTGTCTTAATGGAAATGACTATTCCATGATTTGGAATCACTCCACAGAAGCTGGTTAGTTCCTTATGGCTCTCATCCACTTCCTCTCTTTGTTGTTTGAGGCTTAAAACTGAAGTTTTAGAGTTTCATTCCAAAGTTTCAGACATTGACTACAGTTAAAATACATACCCCTCTGGATTAACATTTTGATAGAGATATATATACCCCATCTCCCACTGGCCCCCAGGGTAGCTGAAGCTATTCTGGAAGGTTGCTCTTGCTTTCTGCTGACCTCCTCCCAACCCACTTCCCATCTCTTCTACTACCACCTTACTCTCCTCCCTCACCACCTTGGTCTGTTTCTCTACATTTGGAACCGATTAACTACACAAACACTGTGATGATATGAGAGCAGTTACATCGTTCAACCCTGAGCCCACCCGGCAAGGCACCACTAAATGCTTGATGTCTCATTAAATCTCCGCAGCCAATTTATGAGGTGAGGGTATCCCTATTTTACAGATGGGGGGATCTTCCTTCAGCTCAGGAAGGTTAAGCAACATGCCTAAATGACAGAGCTTATGATGGGTTCAGGATTCAAATTTCAGACCCCAGTACATTCCACTTTTCTTTCTTTCTTTTTTAGAATTATCTATATTATATATATATTTATTGAGAAGTTGTGGGTTATAGAGCAATCATGCAAAATACACAGGATTCCCATATTCCCCCTATTATTAACACTTGCATTGGTGTGGAACTGAGGTAGGTTAGTTTAGGAAAAGGGAAACCTGGCAGAAAACATGGCTGTGAGACAAGGGGACTGTGAAACCCACTTGGAAACCCTCTGAGGATAAGACCTCCCGCCAAGAAGGCAAGAAGGCTGCTGGGAAGACCCAATGAGTCCCTGTTTAACCCCCTAGAACCTGTTCAGGGCTGAGGAGAAGCCCTGTATACCTTCAAAAGGCCTCACCATTGGCCCCCTGAACACTAACAAATGGGGTAACCTATAACAGCTGCGGCCCCTCCCCTAACATTAGCAAGCGGAGGAATAATTGAAGCTTGATAAAGGTAACCCTACAAGCCAAATGACTCCCTCTGTCTGGAGGAGTCTGCACCTATATAGAGTGATGCGTAATCTGTTATTTTCTCTGTTTCTCTTCTCTTCTCCATTTTCTCAATAAACTACAGGCCTAACTAAACCGGCATGTTTTAAACTTCTTTTATGTAACATAGCCAAGAAATTAGAGGAATCCATCCTCCCCTGACCTCAGAACATTTGTTACAATTGATGAGAGCACATTTCTATAATTGTACTATTAACCACAGTCCATATGGTTCATTGTGTTGTGTAGTTCCATGGATTAAAAAAAATTGTTTTAGTACTATATATACAACCTAAAATTTCCCTTTTTAACCAAATTCAAATATAGAGTTCAGTGCTGTTATGTTCTCAATGTTGTGCTAACTTCACCACCATCCATTACCAAAACTTCCATCATCCCAAACAGACACTCTATTCATTTTAAGCCTTAGCTCCCTATTCCCTACATACACTCTATCTCCTGGTAACCTGTATTCTAGATTCTATATTTTAATAATAAACTTTCCATGAGTTGCCTCCAAAATTATTATTGATCCCTTATTATTGTCCTATAATATTTGTTATGGTTTTAACCGAATGCTATTAACATATCTTTTCCTGACATTCCCATGTGTTCCCAAGGATAGAGACGTAATCTTATTCATTGAAATAGTAGACGTTCAATTAAATCTTTGGGTGAATGAATAATCATTTATGGAACTAGCACTGGATTGGCCCTTTAAGTTTCAAAGCACTTCATTATACCTCTTTTGTAGATTTAACCTGCCTACCCTCCTTGAGCAGTAAGGGATTATATCATTCCTATGTGATATGAGGAATGTGAGCTGAAGAGGTTAAGTGGCTTGAATAAAGTTACCCAGTCTTTAAGAGACAGAACTTGGACCTGGGTTTTTTTTTCAGACCAGTTCCTTCCTTTTTCTCTCTCAAGAAAAGGCTTTAAAAGAGGAGGAGACTGAGCACACTGAGCTATTCTGAGAAGTATAGAGTAAATGAGAACTTGTCTCAGAACACGGAAGCTGGGAATAGAGGTGAAAAACTACATCCACTGCCAATTTTGTCTAGAGTAGCCTTGAAAGCTAACATTTTATAAAGACACCACTGAGCTTAGATTTCCACCAAGGGCAGGTCAGCGGTAAATCTTGGCATTATGTGCTCTCGGGTCTGTGACCACAACATAAATGCCAATGAAAGAAATCTTACATTCAGTTTGTCAACTCCATTTGAAAATGCAGGTGTGCCTATAAAGAGACAGGAAAACAGGGGGTGTGAGTCACAAGGGCAGGTGTTAAATATTCATCTCCAAAAAGGACACATTGGGATTTGTAATAGTATTGACCATATTCTCTGGTTTTATTTTCTTGTTTCAAGAAAAAAAAAAAGGTTCTGTTGATGTTAGCTCCATGTGCACGTTTTAAAAGTTGTGTGTTAAGAGGAAATAAGTATTATTCCTAATGGTAGCATTTAGCAGGCTTTTACTAATGGGCAGATAAAATGGATTCTTAGAATGTAAGTGCTATGATTGGGGGAAGGAGGAAGGCAAGAGACTCTTTCACTTAGGATCTGTGGAGTCGAGCATGAAAGTGGGGTTAAAAAAAAAGGATGGAGGAGGAAAGAATGTGTTGGAATAAGACTTCTGATATCTATGAAATATTTAGAACTTTTGCTCCCTGCCTCCCCTACAGACACACGCAGGGTGTCCCCCTTTTAGTTGGTTGAGTACCTTTGGATTGTTCCCCTGCTAGCCTTTAATAAGCTGATGTACTTTGTAACTATAGCAAGGCCTTAAGGAGGGAGGGAGTAAAGCTAATGCCTCTTTCCTTAGGGCAGCTCCACATTTGGAATCTGCCTCTGTGTTAATGTGTCCCTGCGCCTGTGCTTGGGGTTGTCTGACTGGGCTCTGATTTCTCCATTTGTATGTAAAACAATTAGTTGCAAAATCTTGAATTCACTTGTTGAGTTGTTACATTACCCAGTACAGACATTTTCTTTCAAAGATCTTGGGGAAAGGGAATGCCATTATGTGCAATCATCTCCTAAATGAAGCCACCAGAGTCACCTCGCTGCTTCCTCTTGCCTCCTCGGCTTCATTTCCCTGACGATGGTTTCTAAGCACACACCTCTGCAGTGTTCTTTCTTTTATCAGTTTCCCCATCTATCGCTCGACAACAAGGAACAATAACAGCAAAACCTGGGCATTCGGGCAAGATGACCTTTCCACCTGTCTGATCTTTTCGTCTGGTTCAATTTTACTGACGACAGTATGGGAGATCCTTGAAGCCAGGGCCCTACCTAGCCGTAACTTAAGTACAAGACTCGGCATCTTTTAGATGTTCAATAAATTTTATATATAAAGCCTTAAATATTTTGATGGAATGATCTCACAGATAATTTACCCTCTCTTCTTATTTGATTATTATTTTTCTTTTTTAGAGGATGGTGGACATAGGAAAGGGGGCGGCAGCCGTTTAGATGAGAAAACATGTTTCTAAAAATGTCAATACTTATGAAACACCATTTTAAACCTTTATAAATGATTATCTTCCTCAGTACTGATGAGGCAGCTTCACATTGCTGCTCAATTTATTTACTCAGGAGACCAATTTATTTCCCTACCACTGTACTAACTGTTTGCATTGACATCTAGGTCTGCTTTGAGCAAGCAACTGTGACAAGTTGTTTATTGAACTGTAAACAGGTATTGTCTGAATCTAAACAATGGTTTTATCTAATTAGGAGACCCTGGGCATCATCTTAGCCCCACGCGGCTATTCTTACCCAGTCTAGCGTCCCCTGCAGATTTTCCAAGTCTTTTAAAATCTTATTGCTCAAGTTAAAACCTTTTATCACAAAGAGAAAAAGAATCCTTATTTTGTCCTATAAATTTACATCCTGGTGTTTTGTGCAAAAAAAGAACCAACTATAATCAACTGATCAAGGGTGACCCAATTTGGAATAGTTGAATAAGAAAAGGAAAACATGAATGCGATATAAAAAGAAAAGAAGGACAAATCAAGATGAACTGAATCTGTTGCTTAGGCTTTAAAAATACCTTGTCTAAATTAGAAAACATTTTCCTACCGAGAGGGAATTCAATGAAATGATGGCAATATGAATTTCCAGACAAAAATTCAGGTATGATTATGGAAAACATAAGAGGACAGCTGAGGGGTGGGGGAATTAATTTTCTGGACTCAGATTGAAAGAGAACATGTATGAAAGCACTTGGGAACCCTCATCTTACCCGCCATTGCTTTGTGTCTGAAGATGCTAATTGAGTGCAGTAATCAATGTCTTTTGTTTTCAGCTGTCACACTTTTCTGAAAGGCTTTGCCCAGTAGTGGAAGGAAGAACTCTTAACGAAGCTTCACTTTTTGGTAACTATTATTATTACGTTTTCTTCCTGGAAGGGGAGAACTAATTGCAATTTTGAAGAATAAAATGTCATGCAGTCAATGTGAGACCAAATATAGATATTTTTTCTTAAAAACACAAACAAACAAGAAACATTGGCAGAAGATGTCCCACTGGCATACACTAAAAAGGAAAAAAGAAATCCAAAAACCATGAGTAGGGCTATACGGTATATATGTATTTTTTGTTGTTATTAATTATATGGTCACTGTTTCTATTTTATCATAAAGCCTGATTTTCACATTCTTTTTGTGTATCCTCGGACCCTGAGAGTTACTTTCTTAACGATTTGTGTAATTGGTTTCACTCAGAGGCCCAATTGGTGGGTTCAGTGTGAGTGCCTCATGAAATATGAATCTATTTAAAAATTAATAGTAAATCAATATTAATTCAATAAAATATTTTAATCTGGGGTATGAATTTTTTATACCTTCACACAGACCTGTAGATTTCAAAAGCCGTTTTCATGTTTCTGACAGGCTGTCCAGTTTTGCCATGCCGACACTGAAATATTCCTTCTCACATGGTGTGGGCTCCAGGCTCGCTCAGCTAGAGATGCCCAGGTCAACGGTTATGTTTATTCAAACTGCTGAAGGAATGCAAATGAGATGCAGGCTGCAGAAGAACAGAGGAAAGTTTACCCTGTTTAATCGAGTTTATAGTTTCTCTTGCTCCGCCTGGAATATCCTTAAAGGGAGTCTCACGCAATCTCATAGGTTAATCCTTGTTCACACCAGGTTTGACTCATATCAAACCTGGCATGCCGAGGCACCTGAAGGCTGTCCCTGACAAGGGGCTGTAAAGAGATGGACTGCCACTGATCTAGTCGAAATGAGCCCGTTGCGCCTAGCTGATAAAACCAGAGCTTTACTGGAGCAGACAGGCCCGAGCTCAAACAGGCTTCTCTGTCTATTGAAACCCTGTCTGTCAGGTGAGTCAGTCATCATCCCTGTCAGGCATCATCAGCTAAAACAATGGAGTGGTGTCTGAGTTTAGCTGAAAAGAGGGCAATGTCAGAGAACGGAGAGGAATGTGTAATTCTGATCAGTGGGGTTGGGTCTGCTTGCGTTTCCCTGCCTGAATTCTGAGAAGGTGGCTCCTACTCCAGATGCAGAATAAAGCCATAAAGACTTTCGAGCTAAGGTAATGATAATGAGTTAGGAGGGGAAAATGGATTCAGCACCGCTTCAGTACGCGAAGTGGTAGGTAATGGCTAAAGCAATAACTTTCTTCCTGTTGGGGTTTCCACCTTCATTTGTCTTTAACATGTCTGTGTTAACTGATGCCTAAGCTACCTTGGTGGACAAAACTAAGCTCCCAAAGAAGAAAATGTACCTGAGCACAATAAAATGCCTTGACTATGACTTCTTCTTAAAGGAAGAATGGTGACTGAAGCAATTGAATTACTGAATGTTTTCTGTGCATGGCCCAAGCCCTGGAGAACAAGTCTACACAGGTTGAATAGCCCCAAACTAGGAAGTGGAGATTGTGAACAAAGTAGAGGGTTTAAATAAGATGCCCGAAAGGCAAGAATTGAGTCCTGCAGCACCTCTGAGGGTCCCCAGAGCCCAGTACAGTGTAGCTTGAATAGTAGGCCCTCAATAGACATTTTGCTGAAGGAATGAATATGTATATATTCATTTTTGACAGTTATTTAATTTTCCTTTTGCTGAGTTCTCTGGACACAAAGTAGGCATATTTCAAAATTGCTCCCGAGAATGATATATATGCTTAGCTTTTCAGTAATGTATCATTGCATTTTTCTCTGAGAAGAGAAGGCTGCAGCTTAGTAAAAATGTATTGCTGCTGTATATTGAGGCTAAGTGAATGTCACTGCATCATTCAGACCACTTGGCAGAGCTCTTTTCTGCATGTGGGAGGGTACTGTAATAGATGTTCCTTTGGGGTGTTCCCTGGAACTGGTATTACTCTCCTGGTGGTGGTTTGAAGCTGTATATACCCCCCCCCAATATGTTCTTAAATCTAATCCATTCTTGTGGGTGTGAACCCACTGTAAGTAAGACCTTTTGATGGGGTTACTTCACTTAAGAAGGGTGGCCCACCTCCATCAGGATGAGTCTTAGTCCTATTGGCGTCCTTTATGAGTGGAGTGAAATTCAGACAGATGGAGAGAGAAAGCCCCAGGCAGCAACCAGAAGCTGAAATTCAACAGAACCTGGAAGAGAATGTAAAGACCTGGAGACACTGCCATGCACCTTGCCATGAGACAAAATAAGATCAAAGATTGCCAGCAGCCAGCCTCAGAATGCCAGTCTTCAAGAAGAAAACATCACCTTGCTGACTCTTTGATTTGGACTTTTTCCCAGCCTCAAGCCAAAAGTGAATAAATTTTCTGTTTAACCTGACCCATTCTGTGGTATTTGCTTGAGCAGCTTAGGAAACTAAAACATTCCTCTTCCATTTTCCCCATAGGCTGGTTTATCTTTAGGTGTATCTGAATGGATTCCCTGGTTCTTGTTTGTAAACCTATTGAGCAGGAGGTGTAGATCAGCATACACAGAAGAGAATGGGTCTGGTGCCAGAAATCAAAAGATGGCCTTACAATGCTGACCAACTCTTCCATTCTTCCTAGGACTGTCATGGTTTCAGCATTGCTAGTCCTAGTTCAGAGAAACCCCTCTGTCCCAGGAAAAATGAGACACCCAGCCTAAGAACTTGAGATGCCAAGTCTTTGACCTTTATGCTGTTGTGGGTTTCAGGTATATGCTGAATTTATAGAAATCATATGGGTGTGAGGATTGAGAAGGCCTATGATAAACTTTATGGTTTTGCTAGTTATAATTTGTAAAATTACAGTCATATAGTTTAGAAATCACCCACATGGTAGTCTTCTTAGTCTCATGCAGACTCTCAGGCCACATTTAGAATTAGTTTACAGGAAGGATACAGCATAGGAACTACAGCTTGCTGGCAGAGTAGGGTCAGCATTTCTGTCAGTGGGAATTCTTACAGCAGGACAGCTCTGCTGTTAGACCACATTTCAAACCCAACATCTTGCTTTTAACCATTCCCCTGAGTTGCCACTCTGTGGTTAACAGCAAATAAAGCTATTGATTGCTGTGTGCTCCTTTAGGTGCAGTTATTTATTGGCATTTTCCCACTAGATCATGACCTTCTTAGGGGCAAGAATCTAGCCTTATTCAGCCTTGCATCCGTCTTCATCTACATAGTAGGAGATCAATAAATATCTGTTGGGTAGAATCTCTAAGGAATAGATATGTGGCCTGCTTCCAGAGGTTATTTCAAAGATCTTTTTGACACTAAAACTGGGCAAATGCTACCAAAATGAGATAAGGCATTGTTGGCCACCAGCCTCTTGTGCCTTTATCTTAATTCATGCCAACGCTGGGGCTGCCACTCCTGAGCAGATACATTGCAAAGCTCTCAGGTTGGTCATGGCTGTCTTGGGACCATCATATGTTGAAAACGTATCTACCTTATCCTTGGCAAACCTTTGAGCCCTGTATAGTCTGCAAGCAATTCCAGCTTGTGTGAGTTTCATTTCCTCTTATCAGAAATCAAAGAGCAGGAATCTTGTGGGGTGGGTCAGTCTGTTGGCTTTTTGGAAGACCTCCTAACCAGCTGGCAGTGGGTATAAGAGCCTTTCAGTTTCAGAGCTTTCTTCCCTGCCTTCCCTTCTTCTTCATCTCCTTGCAGTTACCAGCACCTTTGGAGTTTACTATAGCTCTACTCCATGGAGAATGGATGGAGGAAATCTTAGTCATTTACTTGGGCATGAAAAATAAGGTCTTCCTGATTCTTTTTGTGTGTGTAGGTGTTTGTGTGTGCATATGTATGTGCACATGTTTGCACATAGGTGAGCTGAGGGACACATGGTGGCCCCATTCATCTTACATATCTTTTTAGATAGACAGACTTGTAATACTCAGGCACTTGTCTATTCCCTCCAAACCATTCTGCTTTATTGGGTGAATAAAAATATTGTTCTGATGCCTAGAAGCAGCAGTTCCAGATGCCTAAGGGGAAGAAATAGGTAAAGATCCCAAAGGTATTTCACTTTAAAGGATGCTACTTTATTTAATAATTCATGTTTGATTTCCGAATATCTAATTTGACTGGAAATTGAAAGAAGTATGTTGTCTTAGTTTGCCAGGTTGGCTATAACAAATACAACAGATTGGCTGGCTTAAACAAAAGGAATTTATTCCATCACAGTTTTGGAAGCTACAAGTCCAAAACCAAGGTGTCATCAGGCTAAGCTTTCTCCAAAGTCTGTAGTGTTCTGATGATGGCTTACTGGCAATCAGTCTCTGCTTCTGTCTCCTCCTCACACCTAGTCCTGTGTCCAAATTTCCTTGACTTATAAGGACTCTAGTCATATTGGATTATTGACCACTTTCATTCAATTTGGCCTCAACTTAATAGAATCTTTGAGGACCATGTTTATAAATGAGTTAGAATCCATGGTTCTGGGGGTTAGGACTTGAAAATGTCTTTGTGGGGGGACATGATTCAATCCCCAACATATGTCATCCTGAGGAAAATCATAGTAGGTGCAAAAGCTAGCTTTACTGCTTAATATGTGATAATAGGCAGGTAAATTAAACTTCTTGAAACTTATTTTCCTCAAGTAGGAAGTAGAAAATAATGTCAAATTTGTAAGTTTTAGTTAGAAGGGTTGAATGGTGACTTTATAAATGGTAGTTATTGGAAATAAGACAGATTTTTGTCTAATATAAGAAAGTGCTTTCAAATATGTCACCTGATGAAATGGGCTGCCTTGTAAGTCAGCTCCACATGATTGGACGCAATGAAAACAAAGATGGATAATTATCTTTCTATGGGGAAATAGAGGGAATTTTTATAATATATAGAGATTTTGATTATTTAATAAACTGCTATTAAGGGTTCATAATTCTCACCTCACCTTCTTTGAATAAAAATACCCAAATTAAAAGAAACACTTCTTAATAGTTTTAATGGCAAATCTATGAAATTGGTGGACTCAGCTGAACTAGAATAAGAATCTAGTTCCCAGAGTGAGGAGAACAGGTGACAAGTTCCTTTTATTATGGTATTTAATATCTCACTTGTTCAGGCTCTGTTAGAAGGAGTGGGAAAATAGAGTATGGTGCCTGGGATATCTTTTTTCCATTTTGTTTTCACATGCCCCTGATTTCTTCAGTTTTATCCTTACAATTTCCCCTCCTCTCAGAGGACTGGAACAAGATTTTCTGAGGGGAAACTCCAAGTCATTTAGCCACACAACCCAAGAAGCACCTTGTAAAAGTGAGTGGTTATTCCGGGAAGGTTGAGTGAGAGAAACTCTGAAACTGGGTGAAAAATAACCTCTAACACTTGCATGCCTTAGCATGAGTTCCTAAGCTTTAGCTTTATTATGAAATCTGTGGGAACTCCTGATAACACCCTTGTATGAGGCTAAAGATGAATACACTTTTGTTAATTTTGGGGGGCACTTTGCTGAAGTTTTAAGAACATACTTTTGCTCATTTTAGTACTCCAAGTTCCCTGTACTGTAAGCTATGGGGCTGTTAGTTTAATGTCAGCAGCGATTTTCTTTGTGGTTTTAATACTAGTCAGTATAACTTCTTTTTAAAAGCTGGTGCTTTAAAGGTTGTTGAGGAACTTTAGACCTCAAGATATCTTCAGAAGAGATTGAAATTTTAAACATAATTAGATTTGAAGCACACAAGCATTTTCTTTAAAACCATATCTGAATTTTTAAATTTCCAAAATAGTTTTCAGTAAAATACTTTTTTTTTTTACAATTTAGTGGAATCCAAGGTATTTGAAAAATTGCTCTGGACTACTTGGTTAACCTCTAATCACTTTCTACTTGAAATAATGTCTTAGTTTCTCTGATATAAGAGGCAATAGAGTTTTATTGTTTGTGATTTTCAGTTTACCCTCAGATTCTCTTTCCATTAATCTTGTGACTTCCACTTTAAGATTTCAATTTCAGTGGGATTTTTATTAAAATTTAAACTGGAATTGCTCTTCTATCACATTTTAACTGAAAGTTATCAAAACACAAAATTCCAAATGAATGTGGGGATTGGAGGAGAAGAGAAATTCCATATGGTTGCTTTACAGCTACCTTTACATCAAGGACTTAAGATGTTTAAAATATTCACTTGGGAAGATTTATTGGTTGATCAGTTTTGAATTTCTGTGGGTGTATCAGTGAGGCGTCAGTCATAGGAAATCAGTCCACTCTTGGTGTTTCAATAGAGAGAAATTAGTAGAGAGAATTGCTTCCAAAGATAGTGGGAAGGCTTAAAAGCCACATAGGGGATGGTGCAGCATTCCAGAAAGTAATAAGAATAGGAAGCCGCTGCCATCCAATACGAGAAGTTGGTGTTATCAGAAACCAGAAGCGAGGCTCTCTGGGGGAAGCTGGAGCCACAGGAGGGAGGAACTATATAGCAGAAGCTGGAGCCACAGGGAAGACTTAGCCCCAAAGAAGAGCAAGGCGGGGAGAAAGGCCCCAGCTTCTCTCCTTCTCCCTCCTACCCTCTGCCGGTGTTTCCATAGACTGAGCTTTCCTAACCAGTTGCCACAAAAGTCTGAGAAATATGGTTTGCTGTGACTCTGAGCAGAGCAGAAGGAAGGTGGTGAATTTATCTGAGAACATACAGATAAATGATTGGTGCAATGGCAGTCAGCGTAGGTGTTGTCTGATGCATAAAGAATGATGGCCCTTTTGGTACCAGAGATGAGCCAGCTGGCCTGTCACCAATGAGCACCTGGAGTAGCCTCTCCAGGCTGGTAGCTGACTTCCACTGATTTCTCCTTCCTCAGTTCTTGTTTTATAAAGGGGCAACATAGCTCACCCGACAGAGGGCAAATAAATAAATCGTTAAACCTCAGGTGGCTGTACCCAGGGTGTGATGCTTAAAAGTGAGCCACAAAGTATTATGTTCAGGCCAGATAATGCTCTCTTGATTCTAATCATCATGGCCTGCAGAATCACGCCAACCAGCAAGCATACTGATTCCTCAAACACATGACCAATTAGACTCAACAGCGATGTTTCACAGTGAAAATCGAAAACCTCCATTTGTAGGTAAAAAGGCAATAGGCATTCTGAAGAGACTGGAGAGGAGGTCTCAGGCTTCTTCACTTGTGTGGGTCTGAACAACAACTGCTAGGAACAAGAAGAGACAAGGCTCTAGAGATCCAGTTATTAAAGACTTGGAACTTCAAATGTAAGCATTGAGCAGTTACTGACAGAGAAATGGAGAAGTCTTCATAATTTTCCTTTCTAGTCTGCTCTCTCCCCCTACTTCCCACCCCACCTGGTTTAATTTCTCCAAGTCATGGTAAAAGAAATCAGTTATTCCCGTTTTGGATGGTGTAGATCCAGAAGATGGTCTGTGGCTGATTTCGAGGAATGATGAAAGAAAAAAAGGACCAGACAGAGTGAGAACATTGACATTTTCCTTAAAGATTCATCAGTTCCCAGTGGGAAGGGAAGGGAAGCCAATGCCTGAACAACACTGCACATTTTGTTGTATATATTATTAAAGATCATTTTACTATTTAGCTCATTCATGCATTCAATAAACATTAGTTAAATGTCCACTATGTCCTAGGATAACATGAGCCAGAGAGACATGGCCCATGCCCTCTGGGAGATTGTAGTCTAAAGAAAGGTTCTAACTAGTAACCAGAAAATTGCAGGAAAATCTGAGGTGTTATCATAGAGGAAGTAAAAGGTCCTAGGGGACCACCTTGGGGTATTTAATCTAGGTGGGTGGGAAGTAGGGGAAGCGAGTGGACTAGGAAAGAAAAAGTCAACTAAATTGCATCAATTAGAATGAGTAGGAGTTATTCTGGAAAAGTTAATTGGGGAGAGTATTCTAGGGAAGAGAATATCATATGCTAATGCCTGGGGGCAAGGGAGAACATGGTATTTTTGAAGATCTGAAATAAGTTAAACATGATTGATGGGTAGATGCTTATGTATGAAGTTGCAAGCCAAGAGACTTGAGAGGTAAGCAGGCTTCAGATCCTTGTGTGCCATTGTATCAGAATCAAGATTCTCCAGAGAAACAGAACCAATAGGATCTATCTATCTCTCTCTCTATATATATCTGTAGTAGGACAATATAAAATAAGGTAAAATATATATACATGCTTTTGTAATAAAATATTTATTTTAAGAAATTGGTTCATGTGCTCATGGGGGCTGGCTAGTCTGAAATCTGTAGGGTGGGCCGGCAATCTGAACTCTCAGGCAAAATTTAAAAAAAGTTTTTTATTAACTTTTTTAAAAAAGATACCTAATCATGCAAAATGTTACAATAAAAAATATAAGAGTTTCCCATATACCCCACTCCCTACACCCCCCACCCTTCCCACATCAACAAATTCTTTCATTAGTGTAACATATTCATTGCATTTGATGAGTACATTTTGGAGCATTGCTACACAGCATGGATTATGGTTTATGTTGTAGTTTACACTCTCTCCCAGTCCATTCAGTGGGTTATGGCAGGATATATAATGTCCTGCCTCTGTCCCTGCAATATCCTTCAGGACAATGCCAAGTCCTGAAAATGCCCTAATATCACACCTCTTTTTTCCCTCTCCCTGCCTTCAGCAACTCTCATGGCCACTGTCTCCACATCAATGATATAAGTTCTTCCATTGCTAGAGTCACAATAATTCTATAGTAGAATACCAGTGAGTCCACTCTAATCCACATTTTATTCCTCCATCCTGAGGACCCTGGGATGATGATGTCCACCCCACCTCTAAATCAAAAGGGGGCTTAGATCTCATGTGACTGATGGATGGAATTCTCCTGCTTGCAGCTGTAGACGCTCTCGGTTCCCTGGTGTGGTGGTAAACCATCATCACCTCCCTATTACCTGACCTGGGTAAGTCCAATGAACCAGAGGGTAGGTGTTGCAACTCTGCCTAGGCTCAGGGCCCTGCTGGCACATGGACAGTCAAGAGATTCAAGTCTCCAAGCATACACCAACCCCAGCACCAACCACGTGTTCAGTAAAAGTGACAGAAGTGACATATGTAGAGAGGTCACATCTGAGTCCAATTCCATCACACTCAGGAGTACAAATTCCAAAGTAGGACCCACTGGCAAGACTGTAATCCAGAGCCATCTGCCATGATTGTAGGACCTGGGTTTCTCTGTAGCACCACTATCTGGAGTTGTATCTATTTTGGCTGTCTCTGAGATCCTGCTGAGATGTGCATAAACACGACCCTTCTGATGACCTCCCAACTCATTTTGAAGTCTTTTAGCCTATAAACTCATTTGTCTTTACCATTTCTCCCTTTTATTCAATGTCTTTTTCTAGTTGCATCACCAGCTGGTGTCCAGCAGTAATTGTTTGGTGCCAGGGAGGCTCATCCCTGGGAGTCATGTTTCACACTGAAGGTAATTTATATGCTGAGTTTGGCTTAGAAAGTGGCCACATTTGAGCAACATGGAGGTTCTCAGGATGTAACTCTTAGGTACCCTGCAGCTCTAGGCCTAGTTGAAATTTTAAGCACACAGGCTCATAAGCATAACCATCAGCATCAAGGGCCCATCATAGGACCATCCTTCTTCTCTGGTCTTTGACCTTGTACTTGGGGGATTGTTGCTGCTCCATTGGGGAGTGCAACAGAGTTTCCTGGAATGGGAACTCAGCACTCCCTCAATTGTCATGTGATACTCTACCCTCTATGTCAATACCCAAAGAACATCTGAAGATGTCTATATACCCTGCATGCATGTCATGGAAAATTCCCTCCTATGCATGCACCCCCCATCAATGACACTCCTCCCCTACCATACTTGAACCCCTCTGTGATCCAAAACTTCTTAAAAAATGAAGTCTAATATAGTGCCAAATTCTATAAATAGGATAATAAAATAGTAATGATAGGTTTAAAGATTAGAAATAGAATACATATAATTTAGAAAAACTGAAATAAAGTAAAAATATAAATTGGGGCATTAAAAAATGAAAAATATCATAAAACTTTTTTTTTTTCACATTTTGCCTTTCATCATTGTAATAGGTGTTGCCTTGTATGTACAGTGCCAAGGCAATCTCTTCCATTTCTTCCTCAGTGTCTACAACTTCTTCTTTTTTTTTTTATTATGTCTTCAAAAAAGTTTTAGCTCATAGTAAAGTCACAAATAGAACATAGGGAACTTCCATATACTTAACATCAAACCCTTTTCCCCCTTCCCCAGCAATGATCTTTTTACTGTGTGTTACATTTGATGCAACTGATGTACATATGTTGAAACATAGCTACTAACCATGGTTCCATTATGGTTTACATTGTGGTTTACATTTTAGACTGTACACTTTTATACATTTTTAGTTACATTATGATTTATATTATGGTTTGCATTTTAGAATATACATCTTTATAAATTTTGTGATATTTAAAGTGGCCTGTATCCATCATTGCAGGATAATGCAGAATACTTCCTTTGCCTCCAGTTACCCACTGTTCCAACTATTCTATTCCTCTCTCCCTCTCCCCCCAGGGTCCACAGTGACAACCAATCAGGCAGGATTTTTATGCTTGCAGACTTGAGGCAGAACTTCTTCTTCTAGGGGAAACTTCAGATTTTGCTCTTAAAGTCTTCAACTGATTGGAATGAGGCCCACCACATTTTCTGTGGTAATCACTTTGACTTAATGTCAACTCTTTCTAGATGTTAGCCACCTCTAGAAAATACCTAGATTATTGTTTGTGTAAATAACTGGACACTATAGCTTAATTGAGTTAAGATGGTTAAAAGAATAACCATCACAGCCATCATGAGGATTTGGAAATAACCAATTCATCTATTTCTTCATCCATTCAAAAAAAGAATTTTTAGCTCTTATGTGACCTATGTGCTAGGTATTTGGAATCATATGTTGAATAAAGTAGATATGTCTTCCTACCTTCACAGGACCTAACTGTCTATTCAAGCATGTAATAAAAAAGAGTTTCAATATAGCATATAAAGTTCTATGACAGAGAATCCATAAAAACACATGATTGCTATGCAAATATGCAGCTGAGGCACTTGATCAGAGTTTGTTGGTGGGGATGGTCAGGTTGGGGGAGATAAGGAAAACTCCAGAAGAAACTTAATCTAAGACTTAAAGAATTACTAGGAGTTAGGGAAGAGAAGATGCAGGTATGGTATTCCAAGCATAGTGAAGAATGTGGGTGAAGAGCTTGAAGGAAGAAAGAACATGCCTTGTCTGAAAACATGAAAGAACGTCAGCGTGGCTAAAGAATAAAAGGCTTGAAACCATGTTAAGGAGTTGGGCTACATCCTTAAGGGAGTGGAAAGAAACATTTAGAGCATGTAGTAAGATTGCTGGATATAAAATAAGTATGATGCGACCAGTAGATTTCCTATATCTTAGCAATAATCAACTGGGGAGAAGCAGACTTGGCCCAATGGATAGGGCATCTGCCTACCAAATAGGAGGTCCTGGGTTCCAACTCCGGGCCTCCTTGACCTGTGTAGAGCTGGCCCATGTGCAGTGCTGATGCGCACAAGGAGTGCCCTGCCACGCAGGGGTGTCTCCAGTGTAGGGGAGCCCCACGTGCAAGGAGTGTGCCCCATAAGGAGAGCCGCCCAGTGTGAAAGAAAGTGCAGCCTGCCTAAGAATGGCTCTGCACACATGAAGAACTGACACAAGATGATGTAACAAAAAGAAACACAGATTCCCAGTGCTGCTGATAAGGATAGAAGCAGTCACAGAAGAGCACACAGCGAATGGACACAGAGAGCAGAAAATGGGGGGCGGGGGTGAAGGGGAGAGAAATAAATTAAAAAAAAATCTTTTAAAAAAATGTAATTGGGGAAAAAGTGCCAACAACAATAATGACAGTAAGAAGGCACACACATGGGGCGCTATGGCTGGCACCAAAATCCTCTACCCTGCAGCACTCTGCAGAACCCAAGTCTAGTGCAGTGACCTTTTCAATAACCTACGTAGTTTCTAGAAACTTCATCATGTAGTTCATAACTCTATTGAAATGTCTTCTCTCTCCCCTTGGATTTCTGAGTCCTCCCCATCCTCCCTCCAGTACAGAAGGGAAACAGGCATTTAGCCCTCCCTGCCTGGAGGCAGCCTGGTGATGTGCAGAGCAATTTCATAATTTCTGAGTGGGGTTCCTGGAGCTCGGGTCTTCAGACTTCAACTTATGGGAATGGCAGTGGCCACCAGAGACTGGGCCTTTTTTTCCTGAGGCCCCTGTCCATAATTTTGCTGGCTTCATTTCTAGCTTATTCTTCTTCTACTTTTCCTAAATCTTGCTTTTTAAAGTTCTCCCCACCCAAAGGCTCATTTGCTACCCAATGCTTCTGGATCGTGTCATATTGCACGTACTATATCAGATAACATATTGACATTTTTAAATGCATTTTTATAATTCTATGGACGTGCCCATAAGTTCCCTGGTATGCTGCTCATAATGAACACATTTCCATCAGTAAAAGCAAGGTGTGTGGACAGCCCAGATGTTAGCTAGTTGAAGAAACTCTCTAAACCTTAGTTAAATGACTTAACATGCTGCATCAGAATTACCATAAGGCCTTAGGGAAAGACATTTATCAGGCTATGTTTAATTTTCTAAGGCAATAGCTTCAAGAAAAAACCCAGGGAGGATTTATTTACTTAATACCTCCTATGGTGATATTTTTATTTTGCATTAAATGTTTGAACACTGTATAAATTCAGTGCTTCCACATTTTATCATAGTTTAGGTATTTTAAAATATCACTTGCTATCAGCATAAGTGTGAAACTTGTTTACTGAATTTCTTCCTGAACCGAGTCCAGGCATTCTTTAACTTAGAACAAGTCTCACATACGAAATGAAGATAAAATGTCAACATCCAGAGCAGGGCAAGTGGATATTGTCTTGAGCCCTGCTGAAGCAGAGGAAAGAACATTGGGTTTGGAGTAAGAAAAACTGGGTTTGCAACCAAACTTTTCTAATTACTAGCAGTGGGACCTTGGCTAAACCTGAACCTCACTTTTTTTTCATACAAAACCAGGACAATGGATCCTACCCTACTTCCTCTTATTAATTTATGAATTCACTCGCTCGTAAAACAAAGATTTCCTGAGCACCTACTATGAAGTAGGCATTCTGGTAGGTAAACAAACACAGTCTCTGCCCTCCGAGGTTATTTTGAAAGCCACATGAGGTAATCATGGCAGTGCTAGTATTTGTAAAGTGCCTACTCTCTGCTTTGCACCTTACTTACATTAGCACAGTCAGTCCTCGCATAGACATGTTTCAGGTAGTTCCTTACCTCCAGTGTGCGCGTGCTGGAACTGAAGCACAATCAAGAGACTTGTCTAAAGTGAGGGAACTTTTAAGGAATCTTACTGTGACTTGAACCAGGATGGATCTGATTCAAAAGACAGATTTTCCCATGAAACCTGTCCAAATGAAAGTGCTTTACAAACAGAAAGTACTATATAAAAGTAGATATTATTTACTATTATTGCTGTACCTACCCGTTTGCAATGCTCTCGAAACCAGACCAGAAACAAAAACAAAACAGGGGCCGGGGCTTAGTCACACTACTGCTGGCATTCTCATTAGAATGCTTTGATTTCTGGTCTTTGCAGTTAGAAATGCCCATTTTCTTTTTTCCCTGTGGGCACACATTGCTGCTGTTCTCCTACCTGTAGATTGTGATGTGACTCTAGACAAGCTCACTATTTTAGAAAAAACAACCACCACAACAATGAAATGAAATGATTTCTTTGGAGAATCACTGTGTCAAGGAGGTTGCGTACCTCCTTGATGATGAAAATGCCAATTTCTCATAAAAAGGCAAAACCTTCTTTTCGAAAGGTTGAATATAATGTTACTTAACTAATTTGAAATGGTTACATTTAGGTCACTGAAAAAGTCCAAATATAAGAACAGTCTCTTCTATCTGTAGCATTTTCATTTGATTCAGGAATGGATAAATTTTAATTCATTTTAACCTCTTGCCTTTTGATATTTGGCTCTTCTGACAGGAAGCAAATGTGCCCACTGTGAGGGCTGTCTTGGTACCATAGCCTGCCTTGGCCAGGGATGCGTTTACATCATATCCTTGAAAGCTGAAGAAGGTCCTATGTTTTTTACACAAAGTGCATACGCTATTTCAATAGATTTGCTGAAAGTTTTTATTGAAATGTAACTTACATCGAAATTGCCAAGGTTGTAACTGTATTTTTACAAAACAGAACATTGCCAGAAGCTTCCATCACACTTTCTTTCAGGTGTTACCATCCCCAAAGGTGATCTTCCTATAAATGCAAAGGGTGTCCTAGATTATGTACTTTTTTGTGTGTCTGGCTTCTTTTGCTCAACATTATATTGTGAGATTCATCCATGTTATTCCATTCAGCAGAAGTATGTTGCTGTGTAATATTCCATTGTATGACTATATCATGATTTATTTCTTATTTCACTTGGTGTAGACATTTGGGTTGTTTCTAATTATAGCTATTAAAATTAATGCTGCTCTGAATATTTGTGTATATATCCTTTGGTGTGTATATGTATGCATTTCTCTTGGCTATATACCTAGAGGTGAAACTGCTGAGTTTTAGGGTATTAATCTTTTATGCCTTAGTAGATACTATTAGCTTTCCAAAGTGGTTGCACCAATGTAAAATGCCACAAACAATAAATGAACATGACTGTTGTTCCCCATTGTCACCAGACTTTTAAAATCAGCCATTCTGGTGGAGTATAGTATTATATCTTTGTGATTTAGTTTACAGTTAGATGACTATTGGGGCTGAACAAATTTTCATGTTTTTATTGGCTTTTTGTCTTCTTGTGATAACTGTTGTGGTAGGCAGAAAAATGACCCTCTAAGGATGTCTTTAGCCTAATCCCTAGGAACTGTGACTAATATAGGTTACAGGGCAAAGGGGAATTATGGTTGCAGCAGCCATTAGGGCTGCTTCCCAGCTGAACTGAGGACAGGGAGATTATGCAGGGCCATGTGGGTGAGCCCAGTATAATTACAAGTGTCCTTAAGAGTGGAAGAGGGAATCAAAAGAGAGAACCAGAGAGATGACAAAATGAGAAGGACCCAGACCAACCTTGCTGGCTTTGAAGATGGAGTAATGGAGCCACGAGCAAGATATTAAATATGCACATTGTCTGTAGAATTGGGGAAACACGAGGAGGCAGATTCTCCCTTATAGCTTCCAGAAGAAATGCAGCATTGCTGACACTTTGATTTTAGCCCAGTGAGATCCAGATTAGACTTCTGAGCTATAGAACTATAAGATAATAAATGTGTGCTGTTTTTCAGCCACTAAGACTGTGAAATCTTGTTATAGTAGCCATAGGAAGCTAATGCTTGCATCTTCAAATCTGGCCCGTATTTCTATTGGGTTTGTCTTTTTGATTTGAAGTGCATCTTGATAGATTTGGGGTGTAAGTGCATCATGGGGGTTAGTTTAGTATTTTAGTATTTTACATTTATGTTCTTGATTGAGATTCACATAATTTTCCTTTCTTGCAATTATCCTTGTAAGGCTCAGGTACAGATTTTGCTGGCTAAATTAAAGTCAAACAAACAATTTTGGAATGTGTTCCCTCTTTTTTCCATTCTCTCATAGTGTAGGTTTAAGAATGGTGTTCCATGTTTCTTAAATCTTGGTGGAATTTCCCAGTGAAGCCCTATAGCTCTGGCATTTTCTTTGTAGTAAGATATTTACTTAAAGGATCTAAATTTCTTTAACAGATATAGGATTATTTAGATTTTCTCCTTTTTTCTTGTGTTAGCTTTGATAGGCTATTATTTTTCAAGGAAACATTCTTCCAAATTTTCATATTGATTAGAATAAAGTAGTTCATGATATCTTCCTTTTTAAATGTTTGTAGGATCTGTAGACATCTGTTTTCATTCTTGAAGTTGGTCATGTTTGTCTTTTCTCTTTTTATCTTGGTGAGTCTTGCTAGGGGTTTATTGATTTTAATTTTTTTCAGAGGACAAATTTTTGACTTTGTTGATTTTCTCTATTATATGTCTACTTTCTGTTTCATTAATTTCTGCTCTCATCCTTCTTATTTCCTTCCTTCCTTTGTGTTTAACTTGCTGTTTCTTTGAAACAGGTACATAAATCATTCACTCTTTTAGCCTTTATTCCCTAATATCTACGCATTTTTAAGGTTAAGTGTATTCCTCCAAGAATCTCTCTGATTTCAGTCCTTTGACTATGTGCTTTATAGTCAACCATATTGCCAATTTGGGTGTTATTTTGCTTTAGGAAAATGTACATTCTGTTGTTATTGTGAACAGTGTTCTGTATGTGTCATTTAGGTTTAGTTTGTTAATCATGTTATTCACATCTTCTATATCTCTATAACATTTCAATATCCAAGTTTTCAATATGATGCTGAAAGAGGATTGTTATAATGTCTTACTCTGACCATGGGTTTATCTTTTAGCTTTGTCAGTTTTTGTTTAGAATTTCAGGATTGTGTTATTAAGTACATATAATTTCAGAATTATTTTCTTTTCCTCAGGAATTGAGCAATTTATCATTACAAATTGTCTCTTTTATATAATGCTTTTTGCCTGAAAATCTACTTTGTGTGATATTTGTTTCACTAGGCTAATTTTCTTTGTTAGTGCTTGCATGGTATATTGGACACCCCTTGTGCACTCTCACATTCTCTTGGTCTTACCTCTGATTCCAGCAATAATTATACAGAAATAAAATAGATTTTTTTTTCCTAGTATAAAGATGTGAATCTGTATGTGAATTGGTCTCATATGCCTGGAAAACATTATAACAGAGTAATCAACGCCAGTATACATACTAGTGAAGTTACTGAACTGAAGTTTAAAAAACAACTAAAAGGGCATCAAAACCAGAAAGGGGAAAATACCAGGTTGGTATTAGATTCCTCCCTGTACACTCAATGCTAGAAAACAGTGTTTGTTGCATTCTTGGGAGATGTGTGCTCCAATCATTTTCACATAAGCAAGTTGTTCTTGAAGCATGACGAACATTTTTGTGTGCAAATCTTTAGGGATACAATTTATACAACTAACCAAATTTAACGGGAAAATATAATTCAGCCGACCAAAGGTAAAATAAATTGAAAAGTTTTGAAATGAAGAAAATATAATTAAAATGTACTAATGATGAGTATTTAATCCATTTAAATATAGAACTAAATTTTGAACCCTGTTTGAATTAACGCAATGCCAATATTATAAATCTTAACAATATAAAAATAAAATAAAGTGATATCAGAAGGAAGAGGAAGCCTAAGTGTGCCAAGTTTATTCTCTTTTATAGCAGGGAATCTAGAGATTCCACCTAAAATTGAAACATGTAGTTTAAAATATAACTCTAACATCCCAACATTTTTTATAATGCTTTTTATCAACTTTTGAGAGATTAAAAAAAATTCATGGTAAAGAAACATGTGATACTGAAAAACTTATACTTCATTTTTACTTCTTATTCAGCTAATTTAAGTACAATAAAAAATTGCCATTATATAAATGAGGAAAGAGAAACCTTAAACAGTGGGCTTGATTTTTAACTATGGCTATTGAGGGACGGTAGGTTTTTGGTGATTTTTTTTTTACTATTTATTTTGTTCTTTTCATTATTGCTTCACTTTCATTTTCCTTATAATAAGCATGCAGTTGTTTCAGGAATCTATAAAGCCATTGCTTAAAAAATATTACAGAGAGACAGTGATAGGGCTATCTTTAGCTAGATGAAGTTTTTTCACCTTTTCCTGAATTACTTTTAGAAAGAAACTTTCTATTTTAGCTTAAAAGAAGCTACCGATTGAATTATTCTTTGTCATGGTGAGCCTAATGTGATCAATTTTTATTTGGATATCACTAATAAAGAATGAATTCTTTTCCTCTGTGTCTCCAGGCATTCAGTATCACTCAGGATAACCTTTCATATCCCAGCCTTCCCTGTTTTAAGTCAGGTCTGTCATCTCTTCTTCTTAGATCTATGAACAGACAGTGTCACCCAAAAGGACCCTCTCTGAGGAACGGAATGGTGGTGGGGTGCTACTGGTTTGAAAGCTTGTCAGATTGACAGTTATTCTGCCTTGTGCTACAATAGAGTCAAGCAATTAAAAGGCAGAGCTACTTATTTTGTGAGAGAAGATGGGGAAGACAGGAAAAATCAGTTCACAATTATTGAGCTCCTGATGTTTGCCAAGCATGGTCCCAGTAACCTTCTGAATTAGGTGTTACTAATCCCATCATGCACATGGTTAGGTGACTTGCCTATAGTTGTGTGACTAGCTGGGAAAACGTCCAGTGCTGAAGCTTGTTCTCCACTGTGCCCATCGCTGTTGGTTTCTGTTGCTGCCGTGGGAGCTTTTTTCTATTTTATTTATTGTTTAATTTACAATTTGTTTTCTGTAGTTAAAAATAAACTTTAAGTTTTACCTTCAATACAGAGAGTAAAATTTTGTTCCTAATTGTTTTCACTTTGAGAATGACTACAAAGATAATAGAAGGAGGGAATCTAGCCAGAATCAAAGCTCAACCATAAAACCAGATCAAATCCACAAAGAGTTAATTACTCTAGTTCTAATTGAGTGTAGAGTTCTTAAAAGAAAAAAAAAAAAAAAAAAAGGCCTGGTTACCCTGGCAAGAAGCCTGTAAAAAAGGGATGATCTGTCACAGACTCACAGAATACAGTAATTAAGGTCTGAAACGCTTCCCAAAGAACAGGCAGAGTTCACTCAGAGTTAACTGTTTAAACAGCATCCCTTGTGAAATGGCATTGCCACCTCATGTGTGTTTTTAGATTGAATATATTTAATTCCCTACTGTTTGCTCCTAAGTAAGAATTAGAGCCTCCATTAGGAATTGCAAATGGTATCCATTCTGGACTCTCAGCCTGGAATATAAGAAGAGGGAAGTACTAATGTAGTGTGTGTATGTTATATATGCAACCTCCAAAGCCTGGTCACGGGGCTAATGTTTGCAGCAGGCAGGGATAATGAACAATTAATGAATCCACATCTTGTTTACATGCCTAATTTTGAGACTAATCATTTATATGCTCTGGGTAGGATGTTATGCTTTCACAAAAGCATTAAAATTCACAAGGAAATGAACATGTGTAGAGTGTTCCAAAAGTATGTTTAAATTTCGTATGTTTCACTTCACAGCAGAGATCCAGTCAGCCAACACATTCATGTAGTGACACCTGTAACTCACACATGATGGTTTAATTTAGTAACGGATGGTTTCCCTTTATAATAAAACAATCACCTCAATTCAACTTCGTGTATTGATTCATTGTTCCTTCTTGCTGTCACTGTTAATCAGTATTTAGGCTTGAGCCAGGACATCCACTCTGCTTAAAAAGCATAGGAAATTAATTTTAAAAAATTGAAATTGTCACTTCCTTCTTACCATGGTTGTAAGGATTGCAATTTCTCGACTCACTGGGAATTTGTTTTTATATGTATGTCACATAGTTATTCATTGCTTATATATCAAGGAAAAAATTTGGTAAATCATATTTAGATCTAATTTGGATTTTGAATAGGAAATGTTATTTGCTTTTTAAAAGCTACCTGATAATAATAATAACTAATATATGTTGAGATATTATTTTTGGTAAGTTACTCTATTAAGACCATTGGTGGATTGTTTCTTTTAATCTTTTCGACAGCACTGTGAGGAGTATAACTTACCCCTCTTTTACACATAGGGGATCTGGGATTAGTTAAAAATAACTTACCCAAGGTCACATAGTTAAGTAAGTAATGGAGCAGGGTTTCACAGCCAGATAGTTTAACTACAAAAACCAATTCTTGATTGCCATACCATATATGTCCTTTTTAGAGATACAGATGGCAGATATTCTTAGTCTGTGCCAGCAGACTGTCTAATGATTTGAAAGGAATAGGGACCCATTTAACATGTCCTAATAGTGGCAAATTAACTGCGAGGATATGTGTCATGTCTCTACTAGCAAACTTCTAGATCATTTAGATGAGTGAAATGAGAGAAGGACAGTTTGGGTTTTCATGTTCCTCTTCTAATCTTCTAGTTTCTGGCTATTGCAGTGTCATATAAAAGCCAAGAGTAAAGGAAAAAGCCAGCCATTCAGGAGCTAAAGGGACACCATCGTTCTCTATCTTATTCCTTCCTGGTTCTGCTGCTCATTTTAAAAATTTATTTTTAAATTTCATCACATAACCATGGCTTTACTGTGTCACTAACTCATGCAATCCACTTTTTATTCCAACGTTTCCTTCTCTGGAGAAATTGTGATATTCAGTGGACTGAGACCATGGGCCATTTATACTATGACCCAGGACTCGTTGGAGAAACTCTGGCCTCTGGCACAATATATTCATAGTCAAAAGAGTTTAGTTTCCTATGATCTCAGTGGTATTTAACAATAAATCCTGAACTACTTGTTTAGCAAAAGCAGGGGGAAAATGGATGTCAAGTTCATTAATCACAGATGAAAAAAATTCTTTAGGTTGGAATGTCAACCAGGCATTAGCTGTGCTTTGCACTGAAAAATCTATTCAAATGACCTCCTGATTAGGTCAGCTTGTCCTTCTGCCCTGAGACATTTTAAAAACAGAAACTGGCAGTGAGAGCTATAATCTTTATGATACTTTAGGCTATGTGTAGTTGATATTTGGTCATAGGGATAACCATAAGCAACTCCTGTGTAGCGTTTGCTCATAGCTGTCAGCTTGACCAAATCATATCCGAAATCAATATAAAACTGGATCTTCTGTAAAGTAAATATGTTCATTAGGTGGGAAGTGTTTCAGGGTAATTTGAAAAAGACTGAAAACACCCACTTGCAAGTGACGGATTTATTTAAGATCGATTTTGGGAAAAGTAAAGGTAACAAAAACAGTGTTTATTCCCTATATCCTAGATAAAAGGATGCACTAAAAAAATCTGAATTGTACCTATCAAAGGTAATATGGTAGAGAATGTGATGTTAGCATTTTGAGACTGTATTAGAAATGGTGGGATATTAACTGCTAGCCATTTGAAAGTTGCAAATGCCCATTTATGAATTTCTGGTGTAAATGCACAGCCGCACAATCAAGTACTTTACAACCTGTGAATCACTAAAGACTTGGGGGGCATCATCTTGTCCCTGGCAGATGCTATCCACATTCCTCAACTCTCCCGGTAGCTTTCAGAAACAGGGGCTGCTTCTGGAGAGGAGAATAAAGACTCCAAGAGGCTTAAATTAGAATGGCTTTGAAATGAAATGCATTTTAAAAATGTGCTTTAGTACTGCTGTAAAATGATGCTATTGTTGTGTTTGTCATACTTCTGTTAAAAATGAGGCCATTTATACAGCAATAGAGACATTGAGTGGGGAAGGAGAATTGGGAGATGTTGGAATGTTTGATGATAGTCTCTTCCTTCCTGGGCATTGGGAAATTTCTGCAGTTGTCATTCACATTAGCAGAATGTAGAACATTAGCCGAACAATGCCTGGAGGCCCTCATGGGAGGAACCAGTCTACACTGCCCATAGTGTTAACCTCTTGAGTACCACCTTGCTAGAGAGTTTAATGTATATGGGAAGGTGGTAGAAGGGTTATGTGAAACCATTAAGTGGGAAATATAATTCTACAAAACATATATAAGCAAATCTGAAGGGCAAGAATGATAATATCTGGGGACAGCTTTTCTTGCCTAACAATTCTAGGACATTCCAGAGGGACATCTTTTTCACATCCTGCTTTGTATATTCCAGTGTGAGTATGGATACTCCAGATGCTGCATACCTTTCCTGCCTCTGTCTCTCATCTCCTCTTCCTCTGTGTTGACTCTTGGAAGAAACCTTGGAGGGACTGAGAACTTGAAAGAAATTCCTCTTTCACAGCCAAGCTTCTCTGATTTGTACATCCAATAAATATAGTTTAATTTCTTTATATCTTAAGAATCATTTCTTTCAGAACTCTTTTTTTTTTTTTAATCCATAGGTTTTATTCTATATCTGTCCTGAAGCTCTAAGTTTGAAGATAAATATAATATTTTTGAGTTTACTTTGGGGGACTTCTAATTTAGTTTATTTATTAAAAAACAATTACTGGGCATTCCAATAAATCAGGAATTTTCCTTGGAGTACAGAGCAAACAAAATACAGTCTCCGCCTTCCAATGCCTTATACTTCAGGGTCACAATTAGCCTATTTGTTTGCAAAGCATAACATAGAGCTCCTCCTTCTCCAAAACAGCAGACAAAATACAGAACAGCATACCCTCCACCCTAAGGAATAACTAGAATTATTTTAAAAATACAAATTTGATTAGAAATTGAGAACAGAAAGTTCTTTCTGTAAAAAGGAGTTCATATAAAACAAAATATTATTCAGTTTATCTTAGCAGAAATTTCTTATTTAAAGAATGTCCAGCCTCCTAACCTTATATATTTTCTCTGTTCCTTCTTTAATATCCAAGCTAATTGCTCAGTTCATAGATATATTCATTTATGCATCGAATTTTATTGAATTTTTACCGTGTGCTCCAAATCAAGAACCTCACAGTCTAATGGAATAGATAGATATAAATAGAATATGATAAGACCTAATAAGTTTCTATCAGAGAAGTGTGAAGAAAGTGGTATAGAAGGAAAAAAAAGAGGAAACCTAGCATAGCTTGGCAAGAAAGTGAGTGAAGTATTTCAGAGGAGATGAAATTTGTTCTGAGCCTTGAAAGGGAAGAATTTTCCAAGGAGCAAGGGGGAAAGGTGAAGTATCCGAAGCAGTGAAAAAGAGTTTTTTTAATACCCCCCCACCCCTGTTGTCTGCTCTCTGTGTCCATTTGCTGTGCGTTCTTCTGTGTCTGCTTGTCTTCTCTTTAGATGGCAGCCGAAACTGATCCTGGGACCTTCCAGAATGGGAGAGAGGCGCTCAATCTCACACCACCTCAGCTCCCTGGTCTGCTGCATCTTTTATTGTCTCTCCTTTGTGTCTCTTTTTGTTGTGTCATCTTGCTGCACCAGCACTCCATGTGGGTCAGTACTCTGCGTGGGTCAGCTCTCTGCTCTGGCCAGCTCACTGTGTGGACCAGCTTGCCTTCACCAGCAGGCCCTGGGAATCGAACTCTGGACCTCCCGTATGGGAGATGGAAGCCCAATTGTTTGAGCCACATTGACTTCTGACACAGAGATTTAATGAATCCAGTAAGGCTGAGGAAATGAGATTATCCTAAAATTTCTTGAGAATCAGGCTATGATGAGAAAAATGAGGCAAACACGTAGGTAGGGATTACAAAAGGAAGAGTCTAAAGTCAGGTTAATGAATCTGGGTAAATCTTTTGGCAGAGAGATTGGTGGAACGTTTTGGGTGGGAGCATGGCATGATCACTTTGTCATTGTGAAGGATCACTTTATAAAGAGCAAGGCATTAAAATGAAATTTAAAATGGGAAGTGATGGAAAACCAGCTATGATTTCATGAAGGTAATCTAGAGAAGAGCTACCAGTGGCCTGGACAAGGAAGGGGCAGTAAGGCAGGAGGTAAGGGAATACCTTTGAGTGGTTCTGAGTAAATAAAGTCAATAGTATCTGGTGGCCAATTTGATATGTGGTGAGGGAGATGGAGGAGACGAGAACAACTCTAGGTTTATCATATTGTTCAGTTGGTAGAAAGTGGCACAAGGCAGAAATTACTATTAAAGTATCATGTGTTGGGGGCCCACTACTGAGTTTGGTTTGGGATATCTCAAGTTCCAGGTGCTTGCCACGGGCTCTAAAGATATTTAGATATTAGATATACCAGCTCCAGAAACTCTGTCACTAGATCTCAACACACAGGACCAGTCAATTGAAAGCTCTTTTGTTTCCGGATACTTTCCCATTATGCCTTCCTCAAAATCTGTATGGCTAAGAAATCCAGGTTAGTAATAGGAGGGAAGACGAGCAGAAGCATTAAGTGAGGAAGGAGTGAGATAGCTGACCATGCCCTTCTGTTCTTTCCATCTTAGTATGTTTCAGCTAAGAGACCAGAGACACCAAAGTTTCAAAATAAATTTGAAGGATTAAATTATACATAGTACTGGACATCTTAATTACTGATATGACTGTATTTTTCTACTTAAGCAACCTCTGAACTCTTTGTTACCTAAAATAAACAAAAGCATAGTTGGAATAGTCATCAGTGGCAGGGAAGAAATAATGCCTCAGAGGAAACTTCAAGGGACAGTGGTTGAACAAAGAAAGCTGCCTTATGTTTACCATCCCTTAATGAGGGGTCTGCATAGAGACAGAAGAGAAGGTCTTAGTCCAAACCTTGAGTAATACCAATATTCAAAGAGCCAATAGAAGAGACTTCAGTGGAGGAGAAATTTCTGGTGAATAACACCCTCCTTTTTATTACAGATTTCAACTTATGATAATAGTTTGTTCTCCTCACCATCTTTTCAGATGAATAACCTGAAACTTAAAGTGGGAAACATTGCTCCCAAGGTGGTATAGGTAGTGTGTGGCAGAGCTAGGATCCGAGGTCTGAGGTTACTAATGCCATAGCCACTATGCTAATTCTTCCCTAATTCTTTAGAGACTCATGTATTTAGAATTAGAAGAGAAATAGGAATAAAGAACTAAGGGCAATATTAGAACCAGTCATGTACTATTGAACTTTTCAAAGACAGTATACTAAGAATCTGATGCCAACTCAAAGTTCTGCATATAAACTTGGCATGTGATTCAAGTCGCTCTAAGTTTCCTGGGTCAAACCCTAATACCAAACTCATACTTGCTCTTTGATATTTACCACAATGTAAGCTGACATTCAATTAAAGGACTGAGGTCAGGTGGGGCTCTGTAGGAACTCTAGTGACCTGCTTGTTTCTGCAATGGCCTTACATCTGGAGCAAGGAGACCAGGCTAGTTCTTCTACCCAACTCTCACCCACATATCTTTTGTAGGCTGTCTTCACCTATTTAAAAAGAGGTTATAAAGGAAGCCCTTAGACTGATTCAAGAAGCTTGGAGTTCACTTGTCATTTTAGTTTTCATTAATAAAGGTATGTGCTGAAAATAAGGATATCCTTTTAATGGAAAGAGTCGGTGGCAAGGTGGCAGTGATTTGTAAAATGAAAAGCTCTGGCAAAACTTCAGTGGTGGGAGCTGTTGTGAAAGGGGCCATCACACCACTGGCAGCAATTTTTGTTTTCTTCTTAAAGACTTCCTTCAGGCTTGATCCAGTCTTCATTTAAGTTTTAATTTTGGAATTCTTCCTGTTAGAAATTTATTGCAGAGACGTGAAATAAAGTTGTTTCCTTTGAAAGAAGGCTGATTACTGAGGTGAGAGAGCTCAGCCACAGCCAAAAACAGAGGAAATAATTCTGTCAAACTGGCAGTAAAATTCTGTAGCATCCTGGTTTTCTTTTCTCAAATCCATTCTTTCTACTCTTATAATCCACAAATGCCACCTTATTCTAAAGAGTACCTTTGATAATGCAGCTTTCAGGGAAATTGAAATATTCTCTCTCTCTCTCTCTCTCATTCTCTTACACAACACACACACACACATACTCAAACCTGAATTAATAGTAGAGAGGCCGCTTTGCAAGGCATTTGCCCTGCATATAAACCTGACCACTAAAGGAAGACTCTGTTCTGACCTCAGCAATACTTGTTATTTGATTTCTTAAATTATTTTTTTATTTGTGATCTTAGGTTTTGTTGACCTAGAGGACCCTCTGAAAGAGCAATCAGAGAACTGATTTCAGTGTGTAGACTGGCCCATGGAGAATAAGAAATAATAGTGTAGTCTGATAGGTCAGATTATGGATTCATATTTCAAAGGCCAGAAGGGCAAATTCCATTAAGGTTGTACTTAACAATAAAATTTCTTTTAAACTAGTTTTTTTCATCTTTAGTTTGAAAATCTGTAAGATGGTCTATGATCCAGAATATTTTTTATATTAGGAAAAAAACTGGATTGTAAAAACAAATATAATGACCACTGCTAAAAATATCTTATTACACTAAGCATCCATTGATTTCAGTATGTGTGGAAATGAGGGATTGGAGGTGGACAGGTATGCCTTATGATAAGTGGGTATAAATATAATTTGCAATTGAAAATAGTCCTTTGGACAAAAAGAGTATCCTAATGTCACCAACAGAATTTCTGCTAGACTATTGATATGACAGACTGGCTTGTTCTGCACAAACTCTAGGATTAAGGTGAGAGTTGGCTTGGGGAGACTTGGCAGTAGGATGGTAGAGAACGGGGTGCCAGAACTGTTTATACCCATTTCCACTGTGGTGGTTTGAGGTTGTATGTACTCAAGATAAACAAGTTCTTAAATCTATTCCATTCTTGTGGGTGTGAACCCATTGTAAGTAGGACCTTTTGATGAGATTACTTCAATTAAAGGGTGGCCCAACCCAATCAGGATGGGTCTTGATCCTATTACTGGAGTCCCTTATAAGAGAAATGGAATTCAGATAGAGAGAAAGAAAACCTCAGAGGGGGCAAGATGTTGAACATCAATGAAACCCAGAACATGGAGGAGAAGGGAGAGACCAGGAGATGCCATGTGCTTTGCCATGTGACAAGCTTTGGACCAAGAATCGCAGGCAGCCAACCCCAGAATGCCACAATCTTTGGGAAGAAAGTATTGCCTTGATCACAACTTGATTTGGACTTTTTCCCAGCCTCAAACCATGAGTGAACAAATTCCATTTGCTTAACCCGACCCATTTCACAGTATTTGTTTGAGTAGCCTAGTAAACTAAAACATCCACTCTCACTTCCACATTCAGATTCCCACCTGAGTTGCTTTGACAACTCCAAAACTGTGTGATCTTGCACAAATAACTTGCCTGGGACTCAAGTTTTCTGTTTTTCTCAGGAACTGAGTGAAATAATTTCCAAAGCCAGGCAAGTAATAATATGAATGGTTGATGTGGGTAGTGTGCCAATGTATCAAGGTCTGTGGAAGACTAGATAGTGTTTACCACAAGTAAGCCTATTCAAATGGATTCATTTATTCATTTTAAGCTTTAGAAGTAAAATCGAACACATCCCAAGGCAAGATTTGTCCATACTTAGACTAGATATTCTAAATTATCTTCAAAATTTAACTCTATGAATTAGTTGTAGGGTTCTGATACAGTTTGTATTTTTTCTCACTCTTCCCATTCCCTAAGACTCAATGGGGATCTGGAGACCTGTCCCATCCTGCTTCACTTAAAGTCTTTATTTAGTTTCTCTGGCATTGTGGCCAATGTAATTGAATCCTTTTCTTTCATAGAACCCTCCTTGAGCTAGTAAAGTCTATCCCTACCTAAATCCATGGTACTTGGTCTGAGCACATCAGATTTGAGAATATCATGTCAAGATGCCCAGTCTAAAGAAGTCTTGGCATTTAAGAAACATATGATTACCTGCTAACTACCTTGCTCTTCGTCTTCTGGAATACTATCTTTTTTCTCTTTCCAATGGGGGAGTGGTGACCACATTCCACCCTTTGGCTTTAAAGGAGGGGTCTCCCTGTGGGATAGAGAAAGATAATCATTTGAAGGTCATTTACATATTCCAAATAGTAGTCACCCCTGAAGACCAAAGGACCAGATTACTGGTGTCTGAACTGATGGATTTTCCTGGTATAATAACGCAGTGATAATCCTGAAAGGTATACAGTAGCCTGATAGTGGCTCTCAAAGGTACATCCCCATCCTAATCCATGGTCCATGTGAACATTCCTATATTCGGGGAAAAAAACCGATTCAGATAAGAATCTTTTGATGAGGAGATTATTCCGACTTTAGAGGAGAGAGGCAGAGGGAGCTTACACACTCAGAGGAGAAGGTGGGACGAGATAGAGGCAGAGACTGAAATGATGACGCTTCAGGCCAAGAAATGCCACCAGCCAACAGAAACTGGAAGAGGCAAGGAAGGGATTCTCCCCACCAGAGCTTATGGAGGTGGCAGGGCCCTGCCGACTTCTGGCCTCTGGAGCTGTGAAAAAATAAATTTCTGTGATTTTAAGCCACCAAGTTGGTGGTAGTTCGTTACAGTGGCAGCAAGAAACTAATATGAGTATTTAATACCTGCATTTGAAAATTTTTTCTGGAATTAGATGATTACCTGCACTGTCAGCCCCTTGTCTCTATTAAAAGTTGTGAGATTATGTCACAAAACCAGGTCATCTTTTGGGATACAGTTTATAAGCAAGGCTATATTGTTGGTGTACTTTTATAACACATTCAGACCTAAAACCTGGTGTGTATCTGTGTTGGTGGTAATCGTGGTGGTGACTAAATCAGGCAAGGAATGCCTCTGCTAAGGTCCTGACTGGGGAGAGATTGCACTTCTCAGTCTTTTGTATCTTTGGACTTAGAGATGATTTAGTGACAGGCCTACTGATACACAAGTTTTCAAGGTTATAGGGGATACCCAAGAAAAAGATGTGCATATCTTAGCCTCTGGCTTGTATTTCTTAAGGGTAGAGTTGCTGCTGGCAGCTCCATGCATCTTCTTTTCTGATTTAGGCCTCCTTGGGGAGTTATCAGTGGTGAGTGACTATTATTGCCTTACTTGCTACCACCTGCCTTCCTGTCCTCTCTACTTCCTTCTAGGGTAGCTGCCCCTCATTCTGTGGTTTTCAGGAGAACTCCAGACCTCTGGCCCTGGCAGCTAGTGCTGGGTTGCCTTGTGATGTTTCTAACATTGGCATGGCTCTACCAGTTTCTGATCCCCTTCTAGTTGGCTGTAGTAAGAAAAGCTTCCATTTCCCTTGAGTGCTTGTAACTCCTTAGGCCATGGTACAGAGAGGCTTTGCTCTTCTGAGTTCTACATTCTACTCACTGGTGCTATTATTTAGACTTTTTAGAAATTTGGCACCATTTCCCTTAAGCCATGTTTGGGAGACAAATAAAGGGATTTCGTATAGTACTACATACAAATAATTCCTCCCACCAATCCTTTCCAGGGTACTTGATAGGGTGGAAAACCCCTGAATCTTTCTTTCCTCCAGTTGCTTACGGTGCTGCACAGCCTGTTTCTTTCTCTCCCTCTCCTTTTTCATCTCTTCCTTTCTTTCTTACTTCTCCCTCCTTCCCTCTTGATAACTAGTAGGTCTGTGGAGGAAAGATCAGGATAAAATAGTTGACAAGGACCGCCTTGGTTGAGGTATGGTGGTGAGAGTGAATCTAAGGATGGTACCATGTTGCCTCTAGTTTCCCTAAGGCGGGGCCTGATGAGCATTTGACTATATTGTTTGCTGCCTCTGATAAGAAATTACACTGCTTGAACAAACACTTGAGGGAACAGGCATTTGTAGGGGAGAAGGTTGGAGGTAAAGCTATTAAGTTTCTTTCTTTCCTTTTTTTTTTTTTTTTTTTAACCACAAATAACCCAGAATGGGGCCTCTTGTATAAAATGAGACTTGAAGACAAAACATAATCCCTGAGTCTTAATTTACTTGTTGCTGTGGTTTAAAGTTAACCCTAACTTTCTAGTACCCACAGCATTTTTTTCCTATATAAAACATATCTTATACCTAATGAGTTTCAGAATAATAAGGAATTTATAATATTGTAATGAAGGGCATTCTTTTCATCTTTATTTACTTAGGAGTGTAATCAGGAGCAAGTTAAAAGGTTAGATGTGGTCAAAAGAAATTTATGAAGAGTGGCTATTAAGAGATAGAACCTGTGTACACAGACTATGGTTAAATAACGGTAAGTAGGATGTGTTTATTAAAATGATGCAGGGATTTTATCCTTTCATTCTTGATGTTTCTTAGTACCTGACATTATACTGCTATGGTTTCCATGGAAACAGCACACACTCTTCCTTTCAGCTGACCTGAAGTTCAAGCCCTGCTGTTGCAATAGAAATTCTCAGAAACACCTCCACTTTTATTAAAAACAAAAATACCAAATCTATGTAAAAAGTAAAAGCAAAAAAAAAGAAAAAAAGAAAAAGAGGGTGAGAAAATCCATTGACTATATTGCAGAAAAGAAAAGAGAATGCACAATATTTTCATTAAGAGGGAATCAAGAAACAATTGATTATTCTGGAGGTTGAGAGCACCTGTCATTTTTTTCCCCCTAAATTACCTTAGAATTGATCCTCCTGAGCCTGCCTTAACCTGTGCACCTTTCATTTCTAATCCAATGTGTTCTACTATTTTTAGTTTTCTAGAAGTATCTCTTTTACTGATTTAACAACTTGAATCTCTATGACTCACAAAAGAATGTTGATTTGGTCTATAATTTGTATCTTTAATAAAGGGAGGTTAGATTTAAGGTGGGACTGCTAGAATAAGACATTTCTCATGATTAAGGACTCCCAAATTGGGTCTCCTGTCCACAGCAACCTTTTGTTTGGGTTATTAGTTAAGATGCTTTAGGTTGCAAGTAACAGAAAACTTTTTTTCCTACTGGAATATTTAAGGACGTGGATTCATTTATTTATGTCAAGGAGTATGGAAGCATGGCTTGATCATGGTTCTGGGTCTGTTTTCCTGGGATTTTCTTAAATCTGACCTCTGTGCTGACACAGTCGTCAGGTGGGGTCCTTCATGGTAACAAAATGTTTCAAGCAGTTACCCAGATCACATCAGCCCACCATACAACAGCATGGCAGAGAGAGTGATCTTTCCCAGAATGCCCTGGAAAATAGCTTCTTCAGTCCTATTGTTCTGATTGGATCAAGGAAATGCCTGTGGGTCAATAACCGTACAGGACTGTTTACCTTTGGGCCTGAGTCACATGTTCCTGGAGTCAGTCTTCTCTCAAGCACATGGGTTGCATGACAGAGGGGAGGATATCAGAATAAAATTTGGGAAAATTAGCAAACGAAGAACGGATGCATGCTGGAGAAGCAGCCACTGTCCCCTGCATAAGACTAATCTATACTAGAGAACACTCCAATGCTAGAGTCATAAGTCTCAGACCAAATTTTCATAGTTCCTGCCACCTAGTCATCTCTTTTGTATATCTGGATGTCTTCATAATTCCCAGTCATTTGAAAGATTAGATATTGGTCTGCTTGCAATCTCACTTTTCTTTTTCACAATCTAGCCTTCTTATTGAGGCTCAGCCTTATCACCTTTATTTAACACTGTAGTCTCTCCTCCTGATCACCATTTTGTTTTACTCCACTTTTTCATTCTTTCATAGCATTTAACACTGTTTAACATACTATAAAATTTAATGTTTATTGTATTTATTGTTGTTATGTATGCTTATTATGTTCATTGATGTATCCCAAGTACTTTGAAGAGTGGGCTAGCATAGGGTAGATGCTCAATAAATATTTGTCAAGCAAATGAATGAATTGAATAAATCAAGAATTGAGTCTGACCAGATACTTTGTAGTCATTTGCTAAGGCAATTCGATTGTTCTGATTTTTTAAAATTGGAGATAGTGCCCAAATTCTTATTTCTAAAATACCTTTCCCCAAGAATTTTCATGCTTGCAAATTGCTGTGTTTCTGTGAGGAGGCAGTAGCAATGCCAGCCTGACTTGGACATTCTAAAAGAAGTTTGTCTCTCAGCTGCTGAGATCCCTTTATTTGGTTGGGAATGAAAATGGTGGGTTATACGGAAGCCAGGGTTCTATCGTAAGGGCTGCAAATCTCTGCTTCAAGCAGCCCAAATCCTTCTGGGCTTGAAGGAGTTAACTGTGTCTTAGACCTTCTAAGAGTCCACTGCTGATCATTTAATGTGCCAGTGGGGGTCTGGAGCATGTGGCTTCAGCCTCATAGGACAATCTACTGTTTAATGTCGACTTCAAAGCAAGATGTTTTTCCCAGTTTACGGTAAAACCAACCTCTTTTCTCTGCAGGGGCTAAGATTCCCAGTGCTGCTTGGCATGTTGATGCTTGCTCAGGGCAAACGATGCCCTTCAGGTCAACTCTGTCTCTTGACCCTACCAAATTTATGCCAGGAGCGATAAAAAGAGTTCCATGTCAATATTCTGATTCATTTCTCCACCACTGGGGTGGGGGCCAGAGTAAAGAATTCAGAACACTCTCCTTAGAGCATCTCTTTCTGGAGCAGGTTGCCAGCTCCAGACAGAATGCTATCTAATTATTCCAAATAAACACCTTTTCTATGGAATGTCTTTGCCTTGACCCCTGAAATCCAAGGGACTTCCAGGGATGATAATTACACTAATAAAATATTTCCATTGTGTCGCATGTAGCACTCTCAGCCAGAAATGAATCTCATTGTGAAGATTCTATAAAAGGTTCTGCTTACCTGATTTCACCAACATAATCCTTGACTCTAAGGTTAGATAAGATTCACCTGGTTCAGGTAAGTATGCATAAAACTGATCAGAGGTAGGGTTGATGTTAAAACTATTTAACAACCTGTACAGCACAGGCAGCAGCTGCTCCAAATGGAGGTGGGCTGGTAAGCTAACTATATCAGCCCTGCCAGGGAGCTACACATGTGAACTGTGGTATCATATTAATAAATAATCACGTTTCAGAGTTTTTACATGTTATCTCACCATTCATTTCTCCAGATGAGAAAATTTTTCTAAGGGAAGTACAGATAATCCAAATGTAATCCAAATAATTTCTGGCGCTCCATGTAATCCAGTATATGTTCCTATTCAAATTACTTACACATACTTCTAATCTTTTCCTAGCCTCACATGGAAATGACAAAGAGGATAGTATATTCTTAATACATGGATAAAGTCTTCATCTTCTCTCCCCATTGCTTTGTTTCTTAGCATATATCCCATAGAAGGCAGCTATTACTCTACAAGTCTCTATTTCCCTCTCTTCATTTTCTTTCCAATAATCCCATGAACATTGGTTAAATGATCCTCCTTCCACTCTTGCACTGAACTCTGCCATATCTTCTATAATGACTCATCTGTCCAGGCTGTAGAATGGTTGCTGATGGACTAGGGAGCCGTATCTCCCCTGCCCCCCACTAGCCCAGACTTCCTGATTCCCTATAGAGGAAAGCACCTGGAGCTACTGAGAAAGGTTGGTTCTTCTCTCAGTCTGACAGCTTTCCTAGTGAGAATCACTTTAGGGAATTTCCATTGAATAAATTTTTCACCTCATTGCATATATAACCTAAAGTACCAGAGCCAAGACTGAACCCCAGAGTTTCTGGGCTCTGTGAAAATGGAGTTTATATCTCATTTATGCCCAATGTATAATAAAGGCTGGGAAATATTGTTGAATGAATGAATGAACCTTAGGATAAATTTAGCAAAAGAACTCAAGTAGAAAAAACAATGAGATAGTATAGCAGTTTGCTATGGTTATGAATTCCAAAAATAGATATTGGGTTATGTTTGTAATCTGGTCTGTACCTAGGCATAATTAAGTTATGATTAGGGCTTTGATTGGGCCACATCATTAGGGCATTGAGTCCCCACCCCTTGGTAAAAGGTGTGGAAAAGGACTCAAGCAGTAAAAACAATAGGATAATGTAGCAGTTTGATATGGTTATGAATTCCAAAAATAGATATTGGTTATGTTTGTAATCTGGTCTGTACCTAGGCATGATTAAGTTATTATTAGGGCTCTGATTGGGCCATGTCATTAGGGTGTTGAGTCCCCACCCCTTGGTAAAAGGCATGGCGAAGGACAGAATTGAGGGTTTTTGATGTGTGAGTTTTGATGTTGGATTTGATGCTGAAGCTGGAGCCCCAGGGAGAGAGACAGAGCCATTCACCTGATAGTCTTCAGCTGACCTTGTGGAGAGAGGTAAAGCCAAGAAAGCCTCATAGTCTACAGCTGATCTTGTGGAGAAAACAGAGGTGCTGAGCCCAGAGGAACCCAGGAAGACTGAACCCTCGCAGATGTCAGCAGCCATCTTGTTCCAAATAGACTGGTGAGGGAAGTAACTTATGCTTTATGGCCTGGTATTTGAAAGCACCTATCCCAAATAAATACCCTTTATAAAAGCCAACAGATTTCTGGTGTTTTGCATTAGCAGCCTTTTGGCTAATACAGAGTTTTTGTCCTCCCTTCTTTCCTTCATTCTTTCCTTTTTGTTCTACCAGAATGATTTGGATTGATTAGCTATATTGAGGAAATTCATTGATTGATGATTCTATTCCTTTGTTCACTTTGTGCAAACCCTTTCTAATTTACTTTAATGTTCAGTATCTGTTTTCCCCTGTCATTTTTCCCCCTCCTTTTTTCACTCTATACAGGAGAGTAATTTTCTATTATTTTGTTATTTCCAAAGGTCTCTGACTGGGTGGCAGTAAAATGACACAGCTAAGTGATACATATTTTAATGACTTAATACTATAATAATCTTTAATAGAAACAAGCAGAGAAAAGGGTATTGTTTTAAAAGACATAAAAATGGAAAGTGGATCACAGAAAAGATCTTCATGAAAAATGTGTAGCAGGGAAGGAAGCAAGAAAGGTAAGGACAAACTTGTTTACAATGGGACCAAAAAATAGATGCTATTGGTAAAAAGAAAAATAAAATTTTGAAAGTATGTGAGAGAGAAAAATAAAGATGACAAAGGGAAAGGGTGCATTGGCTTCTTAATAAGGGAAAAAGAGCAAACAGGAGATTACAAAAAAGGAAAGCAGGCTTGGCCTATCTTATGAGCCAGTCTTGGTGACAAAGACTACTAGCAAAAAGAACACTTAAGCTAATAGTAGTCAATGAGGAAAGACAGCCCAGAGGAGCCACATAGTTCAGAAAATCTAGGGTAGGAAATTCACTATAGAGCACAAAAAGAGAGAATGAAGATGGTACAGGCTGGGTTGCTAATAGTTTTTTTTTTTTCTTCTTCTTTTTAAAAATTATTATTTTTTTGTATTTTATTTTATTTTTATTTCTTAATTTTTTTTGCTAATAGCTTTTGAAACCTCATGGATGACTACTTGGTTCCTGGGAATTTGAATAGGTAAAAGCACAAACTTTTTATTTTTAAAGTGTGATGAAAGAAAATATGTTCAAAGTAGCCACAAAGAATTCACGGAGTAGGTGGGCTTCTCCCAGCACTGAGGTAAACTCTTGGTAAAACTACAAGGGCCAAATGATGATAAAAGCAAGGCCAACTTGATCATTGGTTCAAATCTGGGCTTTTCAGGGCCATGGGTCTGTTGCATACTTATTTCAATTTCTCCCTTCCATTTCTATTACTGCCAAAGTGGTTTAATCTCTAACTGTAGCAGACATTAGCAATGCATGCTAAGGTTTCCAGCACTCTTCACTTCTGCCTATCTGTGGGAAGACAGTCCTCCATTTCTGTGCTGTTAGGCTTGAGCTTGTCTGAATGGTACCACTCAAAGGCTGGTGTGTGATTCTCCATGTTCTCTCTTCCCCTGCTTCATTGATCATGGCTGGATGTGTTGAAGAGATGCCATAATATTGAAGGTTGGCATGTTGTTGCAGAGAGGCTCAGGCCTAAGTGTGACTTTGCATGAGTGAGAAATAACCTTTTGCTGTGTGGGAGTTGTTTGTTACCACAACACATCCTAACTGATCCTCACTAATGCACCGCCATACCAGTTGCAGGAATTCAGTGAGGCCATGCATGTAAAGTACTTCCTGACACATAATATATTCTCAATAAGTGTTAGCTATTATTATCATAATTTACTAATATTATGTTTTTGCCTGAACTGCTCTCTTTTTCTCTTTTATCTGAAAATTTGTTCTGTCTTAAATAAAATCTGTTGTGGGTGCTTTACAACCCACATCATATTTATTCTTAGAACAAATGAGTAATGTTGTTATTAATATGATACTACTACTCCTAATAATAATGTTTGCTATCATTATTTTCCTATTTTCTAGATGAGAAAGCAGGAGATTAGAGAAGTTATATAACTTGCCCAAGGACACACAGCTGGTAAGTGGCTAACATAGGATTTGATCCCAAGTTGGTCAGACTCCACGTATCCAGTCCTAACCATGATGTTACACCATATTCCATTTCCAGAATACCTCACAGATTGAAGAGATTCAACATAGCAAGATATTTAACTAAAAATGGTATCAGAATAAAGAGCCTTCTTGGAACCAGAAACTGCATTCCATCAGCTGGGAGAGAAGCTAACATTGACCATGTTGCCAGGACAGGATTATAAAGTCGTCTTTGCCAATAAAGTGTCACTTTTCAATATGACTACTGCAAACTCAATCTCCTCCTGCACCCTCCCTCCCCTACCATCAATTGCTCCCCTGCATTCGACTGACTGGCTCTTCCTTTTGCCACTGCTGACTCTGCTATAGAGTTGGGAAAGCCAAACAACCACTTTCCCAATATCCTTAAAGTTAGTGGTGGCTATGAGAAGCAGTTCTGGTCCCTGAGACACAAAGGGAAGTCTGATAAGAGACCCCTGGGAAGGATATTTCACCTCCTGATGAAAGAGATAGGTACTTGAGGAGACATCTCTGATAACACCATTTTTTCACATATATAACCTAATATCAGCAACTACCCACACCCTGGTCTCTTGTCATATAAGGAAAATAAATCGTTTTTGATTAAAGCCACTATTGATCAGGTTTTCTCTTATTTGCAGCTGAATGCATTCCTAAATGATATACTATATCACTATAAATCTTCATATATATCAGAAAATACTGTAAGAGGGATTTATCCTAATTTACTTATCTAGTTCCCAATTTTGGTTTTCATCAACTCTTTAGCCACTTTAGATATACTATGTTGGACATGTTTGTATATAAATCCTTTTCCATATTTTATACTTATTATCTTCTTTCCTTAGCAGAGCTCCCTACATTAACTTAAACTTCCTGATACATGTTACTGAAAAGCTTTACAAAAAATTTGTACCAATTTACACTACCACGAGCACTATTTAAGCCCATCTCACTTTCCTCTAGGCATTCTGTCTCTTTTTAAACACCATGTTGTGTAGCTCCTATACTTGCTGCATAAATGAATAAAGCAGACCACCAAAGCAAATTAAAATGAAACTCTGACAACTGTATTTTATAAATTTTAATCTTAGAAAAAAGCTGCCTTCATTCATTTTAATTGATTTGAAAAATATAAAAGAAAAAACCTTATTCAAAATAAGCCATTGAAATTATATAAGTTTTACATAAATTTTTTTTAACTGTATTTATTCCAGTGGATGCTCCTGTGAGGGGTTGCAGATGTTTTAATTTCGGTAAAAGATGAAAATAGAATCCTGAAGTTTTCTTATTGGACTACACCTTAGGGCCTCTCTTTGGACTGCAGGTAGGGTATAGAAGGGTAAATGGGTAGAGTTGGGGGACATATACCTGGTGCGTTTACCTCCAAGGGTGCTTCCCACATATTATGTCACTTTATTTTTTTTAATTCATTATCATTTCCGTTTTACAGGTAAGGAAACTTTAGCTTGGCAAAGGGCCTGCTTAATGAATTGCCCAAGGGCTTGCTCAAGGTCCCAGAAACGGCAGCATAACTGGGGTCATAGTACAGGTCTGTCTGGTTCCAATATCTCTGCATTTCTTGTGCCAACTCACCTGTAAAAATAGGGAAAACAGTGCACAAAGAGGTGACATGACTTGTCCATGCAGAGAAGGGTCTAGAACCTAGCGTGCCATGAACTTTACATTACATGCTTTTGATTTCGTAAAGGATGCAGTTAAAATATAGTGAATGAGTAATTTCTGGGGAAGAAGGCAGAGTAGGAACCTCCAGGACTCAGTCCTTTCAGAAAAACAACTTTTAAGCAGGCAGGAACTGTCTAAAATAACTATTTTGAAACTCCAAAGGCCAGAAGAACACTCTATATATCCAGGAAAGAGTAGGAGGAGATGCTAATAAATTATGGTAAAGAACTGTGAATTGTTCTCTCTCTGCAGTGACTACCAATGTTCACCCCCTACGCTGGTGGCAGGTCCTGATGGGGTCCAGTCCCTGGCTTGCAATTGCTGACACAAAGGGATATAAAAACCCTTTTCTCCATGAACAGGGTTGGCACAGTCAACCAGATACTGTGATCATGGATTTTGATTAGGGCATTCGGGTCACTGGGTCCGGGCTCTCAGGGAAGCTATTGTTTCCACTCACCCCAGTCAAAGGCAGTGGCAGCCATTATCTCAGCCCTCTTTGGACAGGGGTGGAGGTGGTGGAGATTTAAATATAAAAGGCTTCCTCAGGGCTACGGAGGAAAGTTAGCTGAAGGGCTGCTTTTCCTAAGCAGGCCAGGAACACTCAGCTTTGGGGAGCTGTCAAAGAAGTCTTTGGTGTCCTTCCTGCTCCCCTCCACAGGGCACTTTGGAACTGATCTGTACACCCTTCATGGGTTCTTGGTCCTGTTTTGGCTGGAAAAGTCTGAATTAGGGAAGTCCTTGTTGGGGTGACCCTCCTTCCAGAATTTGCTTTCCAGGCCAAAGCAGCTTGAGACAATGAAAGGAGCATAAAAAAACTATAGAAGCAGACAGTCTCATACAAAGGCCAGCTGACTTCAGGTATCTGGGAGAGAGAAGTTTGTCCACTGGGAAACAGAAGAGCAACCAAACTCCTGTAAAGAGGGAAACTGCAAAACAACTAATAAACACAAGCCCAAGATAAGACACAGGCAGGCCCAGGAAGATGGGAAACCCTGCACACTGCATTCACCTTGAACAGACCTTCCTGATAGGAGGGATGAAATACAAGAAAATCTCTGTCTTATCACCAGCTGGTTACAAATTCAAGAAAAATCCAAGAGTTAGCATTTAAAAAAATTACAATGTACAGTGTGCAACAAGAGTACAAGATAAACAAAGAAGCAGGAAATGATGGCCCATCCAAAGGAAGATGATAAAAATGCAGAAAACACCAATGAAGAAGACCAGAATGAGGACTTACTGAACAAAACCTTTAAGAATATTATATTAAAAATGCTTAAAGAGATGAAGGAAAGTACAGAGAAAGACCTACAAGATATCTGGTAAATAATGAATGAACAATATGAGAATCCAAGTAAAGAGAAAGAAAGTTTAAAAAGGAACCAAACAGAACTACTGGAGTTGAAGACTACAGTAGCTGAAATGAAAAATACCCAGGTGGGTTTCAGGAGCAGATTGGAGCTGGCAAAAGAAAGAATCAGTGAATGTGAAGATAAGACACTTGATATAAGAAGAATGAGGAGCAGAAAGGAAAAAGAAACATTAAAAGGCAAAATAGCCTAAGACAGCTATGGGACACCATCAAGTGCATCAATATACACATATGGGAATCCCAGAAAGAGAAAAAAGGAAGAGGCAGAAGGAATAGTCAAAGAAATAATGATCCTATGGGACAGATAAAGGTAGTAGCCATCAGAGGTTCTGAGGGGAGGGGGAGGGAAGAATAACTGTAATATGGGGGCATTTTCAGGACATTGGAATTGTCCTGCATGACATTGCAATGACAGATACAGACCATTATACATTTTGTCATAAACTATAAAATTGTGTGGGGCAGAGTGTAAACTGTAATGTAAACTATAGTCTATGGTTAGTAGCAATGCTTCAGTGTGGGTTCATCAATTGTAGCAAATGTACTACACAATGAAAGATGTTGTTAATGTGGGAAAGTGTGGGAGAGAGAGGGGGTGGGGCATATGGGAATCCCCTATATTTTTTATGTAGCATTTATATAATCTGAAGCTACTTTAAAATTTTTTTGAAAAAGAAAGAAGAAATGAAAGAACTTTCCAAATTTAGCAAATATGTGACTATACAAATACAAGAAGCTCAGAGAACACCAAGAAGGATAAATATGAAGAAAAATGTGTTCCATTCTATATTGATTATACCATCAAATGAAGAGGACAAGGAGAGAGTTCTGAAAGCTGCAAGAGAAAAACATATTACGTACAAGGGAGTCTAGAAAGACTGAGTGCTTATTTCTCATCTATAAGATAGAAGAAGGCAGTGGATAGAAGAAAACAACAGCCAGCCAAGAATTTTATATCTGGTGAGACTCTCTTTCAAAAACAAGGGACAGATTAAGACATTCTCAGATAAACAAGAGTTGAGGGAGTACATCACCACCAGACCTGCCCTACAAACTATGCTAAAAGGAGTTCTTCAGACTGAAAGGAAAGGACGCTAGGCAGTGGTTCAAAGTGGCATAAGAATATAAAGACCTGCAGTAAGGGAACCATTTGGGCAATTATAAATACCAGTATTACTGTAGTGTGTTATTTGGTATGTTACTCTACTTCTTACTTCCTACAAGTGCTAAAATATAAACATATAAAAAGTAATGATAAATCTAGCATTTTGGAATACAATGAGCAAAGTTTTAAGTGGTAACAAGTACAAAAATGCTGAGGATGGATAGGGTATAGGAAAAAGTATACGTGCATGCTATTGAAGTTAAGCTGGTATCAAAGTGAATATAACTATTATATATTAATATTTAGGATATTAAATTTTATCCATATGGTAACCACAAGGAAAGAAGTTGAAAAATACAGCCAGATAGGAATGGGAAGATGCTCAATATGGTACAACTCAAGAAAACAAATAAATATAAAAGTAGACTTTAACAAAAGTGAGGGACAAAAAAGGTATAAGACTTATAAAGGCTAACATAACAAAATGGTGGAAGAAAGAACTGTATTATCAGTATTTACTTTAAATGTAAGTTGATTAAACTGTCTAGTCAAAATGCAGAAAGTGCAAGAATGGATAAAAAAGCATGACCCAACTATATACTGTCTGCAAGAGACTCACCTTAAAGTCAAAGTTACATGTAAGATGAAAGTGAAAGGATGGAAAAATATACCATGCAAGTAGTAATTAAAAGAGAGCTGGGGTGGCTATAATAATATCAAATAAAATAGACTTTAAGTCAGAAACAGTTATAAGGGATTAAGAGTCATTACATACTGCTAAAGGGACAATTTAATAGGACGCTGTATTAGGCAGCCAAAGGGGTGCTGATGCAAAATACCAGAAATTGGTTGGTTTTTATAAAGGGTATTTATTTGGGGTAGGAGCTTACAGATACCAGGCCATAAAGCATAAGCTACTTCCCTCACCAAAGTCTATTTTCACGTGTTGGAGCAAGATGGCTGCTGACAGCTGTGAGGGTTCAGGCTTCCTGGGTTCCTCCCTTCCAGAGTCTTACTTCTCTCCGGCTTCAAGGTTCTTTCCTTCCCAGGGCTTGCTTCTTCCTGGGCTAAGGGTTTCTCTCTTCCTGGGGCTGGCTTCTCTTTCCTCTGTGAGCTTACTTCCTGGGACTCCAGCTTAAGGGTTTAGCATCAGACTCCAACATGAAAACTCCAACATTAAGGACCTTCAACTCTGTCCTTTGCCATGCCTTTTATCTGAGAGTTCCCACCCACCAAGGGGCAGGGACTCAATGTCCTAATGACACGGCCCAATCAAAGCCCTAATCATAACTCAATTATGCCCAGGTACAGACCAGATTATAAACATAATCCAATATCTATTTTTTTGGAATTCATAGCCATATCAAACTGCTACAAAAGCTGTAACAATTATAAATATATATACACCTAACAGCATACTCCCAAAATACTTGAAGCAAATACTGACAGTTGGAAAGGAAGCAATTGATGGTTCTACATTAATATAAGAGGCTTTAACACAATTCTCTCAGTAATGGATAGAACATCTAGTCAGATGATCAATAAGGTTGTTAAGGAATTGAAAGATACTCTCAACCAGCTAGACCTAACAGACATATAGAGAACACTGGACCCAATGGAAAAAGAGTACGCATTCTTCTTCAATACAAATGGATCATTCTCTAGGATAGAATGTATGTTAGGTTACAAAATAAGTCTCAATAAATTTAGAAAATATTGACTCATACAATATATATTCTCTGACCACAACAGAATGAAGCCAGAAATCAATAACAGAGGAAGAAATAAAAAATTCACATTTATGCAGAAATTAAACAATATTCTCTTAAACAACCAATGTGTTAAAGAGGAAATCAGAAGCAAAACTAGGAAATCTCTGGAGGCACATAAAAATGAATATACAACATACCAAATATTAGGGGATTCAGTGATTGCAGTGCTGAAAGAGAAATTTGTAGCTCTAAATGCTTATATTAAAAAAGAAGAAAGCCTTCAAATCAGAGACCTAACTTCAAAACTGGAAGAACTAGAAAAACAAGAGCAAAATAAATCCAAAGCAAGCAGAAGGAAAGAAATAGCAAAGATTGGAGTGGAGATAAATGAAATAGAAAACAAAGAATAGAGAGAATCAACAAGATCAAAAATTGGTTCTTTGAAAAGATCAACAAAATTGACAAAACTTTAGCTAGACTGATGTAGGAAAAATGAGAGCAGAAGTGAAAAGGGGACATTACTATCAACCCTGCTGAAATAAAAAGGACTATAAGTAGATACTACAAACAAGTGTATATCAATAAATTAGATAACCTAGATGAGATGGACAGATTCTTAGAAACCACATATTACATACATTGACTCAAAAAGAAAGAGAAGATCTCAACAACCAAATTACTAGTAAAGAGATTGAATCAGTAATCAATAACCTCCCCAAAAGGAAAAGCCCAGGATCAGATGGCTTCATAGGGGAATTCTAACAGCATTCCAAGAAGAATTACTCCAATTCTGTTCAAACTCTGACAAAAAATTGAAGAGAAGGGAACACCCCCTAACTCATTCTACAAGGCCAATGTCACCCTCATACCAAAGCCAGATAAAGATACAAGAAAAGAAAACTACAGACCAATATCTTTTATGAATACAGATGCAAAAATCCTCAACAAAATACAAGCAAACAGAATCCAACAACATAGTGAAAGATTTGTACACCATAATCAAGTAGGATTTATTCCAGTTATGCAAGGTTGCTTCAATATAAGAAAATCAATTAATGTAATATACCACTTTAAAAGAATAAAGGGGGAAAAACCCAAATAATCATGTCAATGGATGCATTTGACAAAATACAGCACCCTTTCTTGATTAAAAACACTTAGAACACTAGGAATAAGAGTAAACATATAAAAGGCATATATGAAAAGACCATAGCCAACATCCTACATAACTGTGAAAGACTGAAAGTATTCCCTCTAAGATAAGTAACAAGAAAAGGATGTCCACTGTCACCACTGTTACTCAGCATTGTATTGTGTCAGAAGTTCTCGATAGAGCAATTAGGCAAGAAAATGAAATAAAAGGCATCTAAATTGGAAAGAAAGAAGTGAAACTTTCCCTATTTGCAGATAATATGATCTTATACACAGAAAATCCTGAAAACTCCACAACAAAGTTCCTAGAGCTAATAAATGAATTCAACAAAGTGGGAGGGTACATGATCAACACCCCAAAATCAGTAGTGTTTTTATACACAATCAATGAACAATAATAAGAAGAAAGCAAGAAATGAATTCCATTCACGATATCAGCTAAAAGAATCAAATATCCAGGAATAAATCTAGCCAAGGATGTAAATGACTTGTATGCAGAAAACTAAAAAACAATGCTAATATAAATTAAAGAAGATCTAAATAAATGGAAGGGTATTCCATGTTTATGGATTGGAGGATTAAATATCATTAAGATGTGAATATTACCCAAAGAAATTTATACATTGAATGCAATCCCAATCAAAATTACAACAACCATCTTTGCAGAAATGGGAAAAGTCAATCATCAAAATTATATGGAAAGTTAAGGGGGCTCAAATAGTCAAAATTATCTCAAAAAAGAAGAATGAAGTAGGAAGACTCACACTTGCCAATCTTAAAATTTATTACTAAGGCATAATTATCATATAGTCCAATGGAATAGAATTCAGAACTCAGAAATTATTCCTCATATTTATGTATTTATGGCCAATTGACTTTTGACAAAGACCACTGAATTGGGAGAAAGTAATCCCTTCAACAAGCAGTGCTGGAAAACTGTATCTTCATTTGCAAAAAAAAAAAAAAGGACCCCTATCTCATACTATATATAAAAATCAACTCAAAATGGATCAAAGACCTGAATATAAGACCTAAAATTATCAAACTCCTTGAAGGAAATATAGGGAAGTATTTTTAGGACCTTGTGTTAGGCAGTGGTTTCTTAGAATTTATACCCAAAACACAAGCAGCAAAAAATAAAAAAAATAAAAAAAATAAAAAGATAAGTGTGGCATCATTAAAATAAAATACTTTTATTCCTCAAAGGACTTTATCATGAATATTAAAAGACAACCTACAAAATGAGTGAAAACATTTGGAAACCACATATCCAATAAAGGATTAATATCCAGTTTATATAAAGTTATCCTTCAACTTAACAACAAAAAGACAAACAACTGATGAAAAACTGGACAAAAGACTTGGACAGACATCTCTCCAAAAAAGACACACAAATGGCTGGAAAGCACATGAAAAGATGCTCAATATCATTAGCCATGAGGGATATGCAAATCAAAACCACAAGGTATCTTTTTACACTCATTAGAATGACTGCTATTTTTTTAAAAAGGAAAATAATAAGTGTTGGAGAAGATATAGAGAATTAAGAAAACTTATGGCACTATGAAATGATGCAACTGCTGTGGAAGACAGTTTGGCAGTGTGCTGGTTTGAGCCTCGTGAACCCCAGAAAATCCTGTTCTTAAAGCAAATCCATTCCTGTGCCTGTAAACCCATTGTAGATGGGATCTTTTTTTAGATTCAGTTAAAGGACCTTTTGATTAGATCACTTTAGTTAAGGCCCTTTGATTAGATTGTGGGACCCATTGTGGGTCTTAATCCTCTTAGTGGAATCCTTTACAAACCAAGGACTAATGCATCATAGACAAAGAGAAAAAAAGTAGCAGTGGCAGAGAGAAGCCTCCAAATGTTGACAAACCTGGGAGAGAGAAAAGCCACATGTGGAGACAACCTGAAGCTGAAGCCTGGAGAAGGCAGAGACCCACTGTTATGCCCTGCCTTGTCCCTGATTGCCACAGCTGCAACTTGGTGAGACCTCACCTCTTGATGATGCCTTAATTTGGACACTTTCACAGCCTCACAACTGTACATTTTTATCCTAACAAACTCCCACTGTAAAAGCCAACCCATTTCTTTTATATTGATCCCAGCAGCTTTTACCAAATTAATAGGTGATTCCTCAGAAATCTAAGTATAGAATTACCACATGACCTAGCAATCTCACTGCTAAGTATATGCTGAAAAGAATTGAAAGCAGCAGCTCAAACAGATCTTTGGACATTAATGTTTATAGTGGCATTATTCACAATTGTCAAATGATGGAAGCAATGCAAGTGTCCATCAAGTGGCAAATGGACAGTGAAAATGTGGTATGTACATACAGTGGAATATCATACAGCTGTAAAAACTGATGAAGTCCTGATACATGTGGCAACGTGGATGAACCTTGTAGACATCTTGTTGCCTGAAACAAGTCAGACAGAAATGGACAAATGTTATATATCACTGATTTGAAATATTCAGAATAAGCAAACTCATAGTCAGAATCTAAAATATAGGTTACTAGTGAAAGGAGTAGTGATAAAGAATGGGAAGTTAACTTTTAAAATGTACAGGTTCCTATTTGGAATGATGAAAATGTTTTGGTAATGGAGGGTGGTGATGGTAGTACACTGTGAATGCAGTTAACGGCCTTGAAATATATATCTGGATATGATTAAAAGGGGGAACTGTTAGATTGTGTATATGGAAACAAAATAAAAATTTAAAAAATCCACAGAAATATAGTACACAGTTAATTAAACCATGTGCTTTAATTAATAGTACAAATAAGAAATGTGCTATCATCAATTGTAAAAAATCTACATCAGTGGAAGGTCTTGGTGATGGGGTAGTATAAAGGAATCCTGTATTTTTTGCAGGATTGTTCTGTAAACTCATAACTTCCCTAATAAAGAAATTAAAAAAAAAATAGTGAATGAGATTTAGCAAAGGTAGCCTAATGACATTGATACTGTAGGACTGTGAAAGTTAATGTGACCCTTACCCAATTTCGGGGGATAAAATTTATGCAATGAAACCCCAGAAAGCCCTTTCTGATGATGAAGAATTTTCTTAATGAAAAGAAATCTAACTTTATTATGAGACTAAGTGATTAAAATTGCCGTCTCTTGCGTCCGACAGATCTGCACGCAAATCCCAGCCTGACCTGATGCTAGTCATATGACCCAGGAAAAGTTATTTAACCTCTCTCTGTCTCAGTTTTCCCAGCTTAGAAATTGGCATAATAATTGTGTCTAACACATAAGACTGCTCTTAAGATTAAATGAGACAAAGAATGTATCCTTGGACATTGTATTAGTCAGCCAAAGGGGTGCTGATGCAAAATACCAGAAATTGGCTGTTTTTTTAAAAGGGTATTTATTTGGGGTAGGAGCTTACAGATACCAGGCCATAAAGAATAAGTTACTTCCCTCACCAAAGTCTATTTGGAGCAAGATGGCTGCTGACATCTGCCAGGGTTCAGGCTTCCTGGGTTCCTACGTTCCTGGGGCTTGCTTTACTCTGGGTTCAAGGTTCCTTCCTTCCTGGGGTTGACTTCTCTTTCCTCTGTGTGCTGACTTCCTGGGTCTTCAACATCGAACTCTAACATCAGAAATCCCCAACTCTGTTCTTCACCATGCCTTTTATCTGTGAGTCCCCACCCACCAAGGGGTGGGGACACAATGCCCTAACATAACTCAATCATGCAAAGGTACAGATCAGATTACAAGCATAATCCAATATTTCTTTTTGGAATTCATCAATTATATCAAACTGTTACAGGCATATATGTATTAAGTGCTTATGAAATCAGAAAAGTCCTACTTTGTAAAGATATTGGAAGTGAGTCCAGCAATTAAAAAATTTTCTTAATGAACTTCATCTCTGTTTTGAATTTTCTCCTACTTCTCCACTGGTCACTACCTGGCTGAACATCATGACTCTGGGTTCTGTTCAGTAGACTAAATGGACCTTAAGTGTTGTAATTCCAAATTGTGTACATGGGTGGAAATGTATTATGGAGAGGCTTTAAAATAGATCAGTAGAGTGGACTTCCAATGTGCCAATCTCTCTTACAGCTTTGGCAAGACCATACTTTCTCTCCCAAATCTGTAGCAGATTCCCTAGAGAACCCTGATTAACATGGGAAGTTTTTGACATTTTGGTTTTTAGCAATTGTCCCCTGAAACACCATTACTGCTTAAAAGATACAGTGTGTGGTTTGGGCAGAGAGCTTCTGCTCATCATTCTTTCCTCAGACTCAATTCAACCATCTCCAGTGGTTCCAATGACCCGCAAACACTTAAGGCTCTTCTTTATTCATTCAGTCACCAAATATTTACTGAGTTCCTATTACATAGGGGCCACTATTTAGGTGGTGAGGACACAGGAGAGCACAAAAACCACATAAAAAATCTGCCTTCTTGCAGCTTACATCAAATGAGGGAGGTTGAGAATAAACAAGATCATGTTATAAAATGCTTATGTTAGACAGTGATAGCTGCTGAGGAGAAAACTGAAGGAGGGAAGAGGGTTGGGGGAGTCAATGAGGTTAAAATTTTAGACTAGGCGACCAGAGTAAGCCATGACAGGAAGGTGACATGTAAGAGATGGCATGAGAAAGTGAGGGAGAATGTGAACATACAGAGGGAGAGCTTCCAGAAAAGAGTTAATCATAAGTGTAAAGGCTTTGATGTGGAAGGAGCAAGGAACAGCAGTGAAGCAGAGCAAACAAAAGCTCGCCTTTTAAAAAAATATTTTTGTGGCAACATATACACAACACTAAATTTCTCATTTTTAATCCCTTCTATGTTAAAATTCAGTGATGTTAATTTTGTTAGCGTTATTGTACTACCATCCCCACCATGCATTACCAAAATGTTTTCATAACCCTAAACTGAAATTCTATCTAACTTGCACTTAAATAGGATCACTCTGGCTTCTGTGTTGAGAATCCTGAGATTGGGAGGGCAAGGGTTAATTCCAGGAAGACCTGCTAAGAAGCTATTGCAGAAATCCAGATGAGAGATGGTGTGGCTCAGTGCAGAGTGGTAGCAGTGGAGGTGGTAAGAAATGAACACATTCTGAATGTATTTTGAATGTAGAGCAAACAGAATTTTTTGATTGTTTCTGGGTTGTGAGTGAAGGGAGGCGTAGAGGATGACTGGAAAGATTTTGGCCTGAGCATCTGCAAGGAAGTCAACTCAGTATGGAGAAGGATGGAAGATGGGTAGGTTTGGTGGAAGAGATCAGGAACTCTCTTTTTTTTGTGATGTCTATTTGACTTCCAAGAGTGGGATGTCGGCAATTGGATATCTGAATCTGGAGTCCAGGGTGTCCACTGGAGACATAAATTTGGGAGTCATCAAAATATACACGGTACTTCAAGCCACAAGAATGGATAAGATTGTAAAGGATGTGGCTGTACCTGGAAAATAGACAAGGTCCAAAGACTGAGCCCTGGGCTTCATCATTTAGAGGTGGGAGAGATAGGGAGGAAAAGCAAAGGAGTCTGAGAGGGAGCAACACTTAAGGTAAGAGTTCAAGTCCTCTTTCTTCATTTTCCTATTTGCTCCACCACAGATTCTGTGTGATCTGGTCATGTGATTCAAATTGGTCACAACTTTGCTTGTCTCCATTTCCCTGCTAATGTAGTTTCCTAAATGGGCATGATGCCAACTAGCTCCTTTCTAACATTACTTTGTCCTGGTCTATTTTCAAGGGTGATTCTAACTGTCTTTCTTTTAACCCCCAATTTTTTGCTTCTCTTTGTATCCATAACCACATTTTCAAAAAAAGCTTATGCATAACAATTCCATATTATGTTTATTATTATCCTTGGTATACATGTCTGATACTCAGCAAAACTGTTAAGTTCCTTGTATATAAGGGTCATGCCACCTAGCAGAATGTCTTACCCATTTACTGAGCAAAAAACCATCACTGGGCAGGTATGGACAAGAGGAAAATGCCAATAAGTGTTGACTGTTTCATAGCAAATAATTTCATTTGAATAAAAAAATATGTTTCTGTGGTACAAAGAGTTTAATCAATATATTTCTGTAAAAGCAGGGAATATAAGTAGTGATTCATCTGCTTATGGTATAGGAAGGACCTCATTGCTCTACTGCCTTTTGACTTAAAAATCTCCCTTTAAAATCATACAGTTGCAAGAGAAACAAAAACCAAAATATTCCCCTGGGCAGAAAGGACACTGGAATATAGTAATTTGAATAAAACTGGAATTACAATCCAAGTTCCATAGGCATTCTGTTTCTAGAATGGAATAATAAACAAGTGGCCTGTGATCCAAAATTCAGCTCTCAGAGATGCATTTGCTTTGTTTACTCCATTTGGTAAGAGGTTCCAGGACTGCCTTGCTCATTTACCTTACCTGCCTGTAGTGCCACTGGGTTTCCTGGCTCCCTTATATATTCCCACTTGCTCATCTACAGGGAATGCAGTGTGAGTGAATGGTGCCCTTGGGGTTGTGCAGTGCAGTAGGCTGCTCATTTGGTCCCTGAAGACATTGGAGTCTGTGATCTTTGTTTAAGAAAAAAAATAGCACATAGTTATTTTTAAATTTTAGTAAATCCTATCGTTACCTGATAAAGTACTTTAAATATTAGCTAGGGAGATTGGATGTGGGCACCCACCCCCCACATGGGAGGACCTGGATTTGGTTCCCGGTGCTTCCTAAAGAAGATGAGCAGACAGAGAGGGGAGCCATCTCGGGGTGGCAACGGGGGGAATAAAAATAATAATAAAAAAATAATAAAGTTAACTGGGTTAGAAAACCTACTAGAAATGAAAAATAGGAAAATTCTGACGATATGTATGCAGGCCCAAATCAAATAAATAAAAAAGGGCCCATACTGTAAAACTTCAAAAAAGGCTTATTCAGGGATGAAAGTTTTTATTTTTGATCTTCATTATTGATTGGCTTGGTTTTCTAGCTTCCATTTTAGGTTCTTTCTTGCCCTGGAGACTCAATGATTTTATGTCGAGTGGTTCATAAGTCAAAAGATATTTGGAATTAGGTGCAAGTATTTTTCTTTCTTTAGTATGAGCCTATAAAACCTCAGCAGTTTGTATTTTTAGGCAATCAAAACTAAATGGAGTCTTGCATAATTGGCTACCTCTTTCTAATGTTTCCATAAAAACAAAATATTATACGCAACCCCTGAAAATGTAGAGATCTTTTTCTTCCTGAATGTAAGTGGAATGAAAATTAGCTTGGGAACACTCTCTCTGCTTCAATATGTATACACATTTTAAAACATATGAAAACACCATTTTTGACTTTACAACACATACTATAGAATGAGCTGAAATTTTTGAAACTATTTGGAATAATTAATCCTCCTAAAGATGAAGTGCCAATATAAAACTTGCAGATAATTTGAGATATTAGGTCTCAAACTGATGATAGATCACTACTATTGTGTGAACTCCTTTAGAAATATCTCTGAAAATAAAAGGGATGGGAGATAAGGCCATCGTATCCTCAAAGCTTTTATTAAATCACGCATCTTTTCATTTCTATATCTTAAGAAGAGTCAGCCCTTTTGCTGCTAGCACAAAATGACCCATACAATGTGTGCAATGGCTTTTCTTATCCTTTTATTATAAGAAAGATCTTTTCTTCCTTTTCACCTTCTGGGGGAGAGGGAAATGTCTGGCTTTTGGCCCTAGAACATCTAGAAGACTTGAAAAAAATGCCTAAAGGAATAAAGGAAGCTGACTTTGCAGGGCTGGCCATGATATGGGTGATAGGCTCCAACACTGAGTTCAGAATTATTATTTTGATAGAAGATATTATTTTTAAAGCCAGGCACAGTGCTTTAAAAGAGATGGAAACAGACAGCATCTTTGTCCTAAAGTGCTGGCCCTTTGACTTGCTAGGGCAGCATTCATGGTGATGGTGCTTGGGGAATATGGTTGGCAGGAAAATCAGCATAATGAGGAGCTGGTTGAAGATGAAGATGGAGGGTACTTGGGGTGGAAGATATTTCTAACTAGAAGGAGGCAGTCTAAAATAAGGCATAGAGGTGAGAGTTGCGGAAACTGACAAAAGTAGCTCTGGGGAAATAAAACAGACAGAAAAGGAGAGTCAGGTATGACAACGTATGAAAGAAAATAAGAACACGGGTAAAAGTGAGAAAGGACTGAAAGAGCCTTATAGTTGGAGGAGAAGACCAAATAGAATTAAATGACGGGAAACTAGTCTGGCATACCCTCAAAGAACAGCTACTACTTGATATGTCATGTCTAGGTTTTCTGGAACTTTATGCTGGACACTGAAAGGGTCATATAAATTAGTTTAACATGTGTGTTCTTGGTTAGATATTAAACAAAATAAGAACTCAGAAGTCCATATCTATAAATGAATTGACTAGTTTGAGGACTATTAAAATTGTCCTCCAAGGTACAAATTCTGTATTTTGATGACTGAGAAGCAGATCCTTGTGGAAATAACAAGACAAACCCAATAAATTTATGGGTTAAATATCTGGAATGTATAGGAGAGAAAAATTTATCTATGAATTTGTCAAACCAAAAATATTGTTGCAATGGTGGTGAAGATTTTCCCACCTGTATTTTGGAAAGTGATTGGTACTAGCACCAGGTAAAGGCTGGGAAGCAGCTGAAAGTAGACAAAGGAGGGGAAGGTAAGATTTTTTAAGTCTCATAGGTATATGTGTGATTTGGCTGTATGGGTGAAATTGATAAAATTCAATCATCTCTCTATAACAGAAATAATGATCAAACAGATTCCAATTGGTTTAATTGAAAGACTTCAAACAGGCACAGAATAACTCTAGAACACTTAAAAAAATGAATGGATTTACTATAATTTTATATATTAACCAAAAGAATTTAAAATTAACTAAAATGTGGCTTTCAAGGCCTGAAAATCACATTATGCCATTTGCTTATTATAATTGGTAGGAATAATTCCTGTCTCAGAAGGGGACGGGATTAGAAGAAGTGAAGCCCATGGAGCCAATAGGCGGTATTTTAATTGCAAAAGTTCACTTTGAATACATTAGAACTTTTCTATTTGCAATATGTTGTAGTAACAGCTACATATTCTTCTTGGCATTGGGTCCATTTTCCCTTTCCCCTTTATTTTATGAATGTTTCTTGCAAAATTTCAGATTAAAAAGAGAATTTACTACTAAAATTAAAAATGAAAACTCTACATTTATGTTGATAAATATTTAATATTTGGATGCTGTTCACACTGAGGTATTGAGAGATAGGAAACATAATATTTTAGAATACAATGAGAGTTTAATGATTTTACTGCTATAGAAAGCTTGAAGTTTCAACATTAACTTTTAAGAGATTAAACACTTATTAAAAAATAATGGATAGAGTTGATGGTAGCACATTACGGTGAGTAGCCGCTGGTTTATAAATGAGATTGTGGTTGAAAAGGGTAGTCTAGGGATGCAAATGTCAATAGAGAGAAAGCTAGAGAATAATCTAGGGACTGAATAACACAGTGAACCTAGAGGTGGTTGAGAACTGTGGTTAATAGTAAAAAATGCAAGAATGTCCTTCTATGAACTAGAATGGATATAAGTCACTATTGCAGGGTGGTTGGAATGTGGAGAAGCATGGGAAAAATACAATTAATGAAACCTATGGACTATAGTTAACTGCAATACTATAATATTCTTGTACTGATGCCAAAGATGTACTATGTTAATAATATGGGGTATGGAAAAATTATGCCAAATGTACTCTAAGGTCCATAGTTAGTGGTAATAGTTTGATGATATTATAGTCTGTAAAAAAATGTTCCACAATGGTGTTGTGTGTTGGTGAAAGGGTGCTGTATGGGAATTCTGCACATGTGCATGATTGTTTTGTAAGTTCACAACTTATGTAGTAAAAAATATATTTGAAAAAATAATCTAAACTCTTATTGGCCTCTTTTCTAAAAGGTTTTTTTTTTTTTTTCATTGAATTTTTGTTACCATTGCTAGAAAGGGGCTGATCAGTGATGCTCATTGAACACCCTATGTGAAGAGTCAAACATTTTCATTCTCCCTAGTATTCCCAAAGCAACTCCAACCATGCCCTGAGCTCTCAAGTCCCATTTTCCTTAGACCTAGAATACATATGACTTACCTCTTCCTTAAGCACCTGCTATCCAAAACGGGAAGCTGATCAACCCAGCACTTTTTCTTAAAACCTATTGTTGGAACCAGTTCAGATGGTCTGAAAGATGGCGGTAACTTTAATCTTCAGGCATACCAGAAAGGATATCTCTTTGAAGAATATGCAGAGAGGGGAAAGAGTGAAGAGGATGGTGATTAACAGAGAAATTCCTGTCCCCTAAATCCAGTCCTTCTCACCCTATGTAAGGTAACTCCACCAGGATCTCTTCCCTATTTGACTTTCCTGCTTGTCTTTGCACTTACCTCCACTTGATATTATCATATATGTATCTGTTTATTCATTATTGTCTGCCTCCTCCATTAGAAGGTTAGGAGCTTTATTTTGTTCAGTACCCTATGTCTAGAGCTTAAAACAGTGCCTGACACTCAGTAGGTGTTCCATAAATTATTATTTTTAGATTAAGTAAATGAATGAATGAGTTAGACAACTGACATTAGGTCTCAGAATAGAAACATGCTCTTAGTATAGGGTCCTAATTATCTTTTCAGGGAGAAGTTTAAAACCTTGTTTCAAAAATAAATAAAATCCCTTTTTTTCTAACAAAGTGCCTCGTGATTCTATACTATTAAATAATAAGTACTCAAGGATCAAAGTGTTCAAATAAATTTACTGAAGATGAAAAATTAAAGGAGGAATATAAAGTGGTTAGACCCTACAAGAAGTGAGGAAAATAATTGTGTGTGTAAGGCTGAAGGAACCATGGCTGGGAGAAAAGCTGATGAGAGGTGTGGTTGTAATGTGTCACTGCCTGCAGGTAGGTCTGGGCTGAGGCATGTGACTGTCCTAGGAGCTAAACATTTGCTACCCCTTCAAGTCAAATTCCTTTAAATATGTGTTTAATAGCTACTTGGAAACCAGGAGGAGGACTGTAGGAGAAGGATCGAGAAGAGAGTATGACTTTGGTCTGCGTCTCCTCTGCTGGACCCAGAGCTGTACCCCACAAAACATGGGTTCTAAGACAAGGAGGACCCACTCACCTCTGCAGGCAGCTTAATGAGGAGAGTCTGTTATCCCTAGAGCAGGCCTTTGGTCTTCTTGCTTCCTTTGCGTGTCTCCTTACTCTTCCCAGGTAGCTTAGCAGAACTGCCAACCACAGACCATATGCTCTCCATCTCATCGTCTTTCTAGGACTGTAGGGCTCACTACCAACGGGTCACCAAGCAGCTGTCCAGCTTCCTTTCATTTTCACTCTTCAGTTTAGCAGTGCCTTTGGTGAAGAGTTGTATGGAAAATGAGTTAACTGCAAATACTAGTAGTTTCAGGAGCATTTAGAAAAATGTTGTTCTGTGTGATTATGGGCTAGATAATATACATTGGTATGAAAGGAAATTTTATTTCTTTAGAGTCTAATCACATAGCAGTGTTTGGGCTTATCACAGAACACACACGATTTCATTTCATACTCATGGCTACCATGTGTGGAAGCCCATATATCCTCTTTTTTTATACATGAAGCAACTGAAGTTTAGAGAATGTAAAGAACTTTCTCAGAGTTATGGTGCTGGTAAGTGAAGGAGTCAAGACTTAAACTCTTGCCGCCACCCAGCCTGTCTCCGTGGGAATTTATTCTCAATGGCAGAAAGAAATGATATAAATAGACACAAAAGAAATACGTGTTATCATTGTGGAATCAATATAGACTAGTGCTAGTAGTTAAGGAAGTGGGGTGAAGAATTGCCTAATAGGAATACATCTCTTTCTTGTGTCTGCTCAGTGGTTTCCATTCCATATCCTAGAATCATGCATACATTCTCAAATATCAAGTGCCCAATCTGAGAACGCATTGTACCTAAATTTGGGGGTACAATGAAGCGTAGAGAGGGCTTTCCTTTATACAGCACATACCTTCAGCCTTTCCATTCTTTTGCCCTATAGATGTACCCTCTTCTGTACCCCTCCCCTGTCCGATCTGCCACCTCTAGTCTGGCCCCTGCCTCTCACCTTTGCTTGCCTTGTGGTCCTGTGAGAACTGTAGAGCTACAGAATGACTTTTGTGGGCCCTCAGCACTTCGACCTTTCTTGGCTCCTTCTTTCATTTAAAAACATAGTAAAAAGTATATTTTCCAGCTGCCTTGGTATAAAGATGACCATATTAATATAACACATGAAAAGATTTTCTTTGATCTAAAAACTAATCTGTCCTTCTCATTATATATTAAATTAGGACATTTTCAGTGAGCCCCAAAAATACTGTGGTCCTTTTGTGCCTAATGGATAAGTTGGCCCTGAGATTAGGCACCATTCTGCAAGCACTGCTGCCAACTGGAAAGTCAGAAAAAATGAGACAACAAATACCCTGTTTGGCTTTTTGTGATCTGTGTGTGAGTGACTTCTCTGAGAGTTTAAGACTTCTGCCCTTTTGCTCTGACTGCTATAATCATCACTCAGTTGTCACTTGGTAATTGCCTAATTATATTATTTGTGGTAAGGGAAGTTTTTAAGCGACAAACTCTTCCAAACAGCTGCGATTGGATTTGCTTTTGATACTTTATTTAATTTACAATTGCATTTGTAAAATCATAATTAGTCTAATTCACTTAATGACCCACATCACAGGCTGTAGAATATATTTTCTGAGGGTGTTTTAATTCTACACAAATCAACACCATAATTTTAGAAGGGTTTGACTGAAGTGGGCATTCATGTAATTCCCGTCATTGGTCCTCAGCCAAGGATTTAGTAATTTTTCCCCCACAGTAAAAGGGCTCTTAATGAATACAAAATGTTTTTCTGAAAGGTTGAATTCACTTAGTAATTTAGAGATATATCTTTCTCTGCTAAGGTTTTGGAAACTAGTTCCTGACCTTTTCTGTTCTGGGCCCAGGATAAATATATTTTCTTCTGATAAAGTTAATGACATTATAACTGATCCTGAGCAAAAAGTTAAACTCTTTAAGGATCACAAGTGAAGTTTTCATTAATCTGTTAAAAGCGGTCTCATCTGTGTTTTTGTTTTTCTTCTAAATTTAAGTGCAGCTTTTAATTAGCTTTACCTTAGAGGGAATTTGTGTTATCTTTTACTCTTTCAGGGAGACCCGCTGGTGGTGACATTCTCAAGAAGCCGAGTAGGGAAGAGTAAAGCTCTTTTTTTTTTTTTTTCCTACTTTGCTAACAACTCAGGGTTCTAAAAATCTGGATTGTGAAAAGTTTCTGTCTCAGCAAAATGTCCAATTGGCCAATCCATTAGGTCTTGGGAAATGTCCTAGAAGCTTGGCAAGAAGAAGTTCTCAAGAGGGCACTAATGCTGCCAATTTCCAATTGGCCAAGGCACATAACAAGGACAACCTTCTCTCTGAGCAACCTGGCATTTCCACTCCAATTGGAATCTGCAACGTGAAGACGCACTAGGGAGCAAGATTAAACAAACCTTTTCAGATTTCTGGGCCAGGTGAATCTTTCCTTTCATCTGGTCTGCTTCAATCTTCTTTTTAATCACTGACCATTTCAAATATTAGGGAAGAGTGGTGGCATTGCAGGTTACTTTTTAGAACTGAGAAACAGCCAGGGCAAATGCAGGACGAGTGAATAGATCTATTTTTATACAAATGCACAAGGCATTGAACCTCCCTGCATAGTTCAATTTGTTGCTAATAAAATTTTCGATCTGCTGTGTGAGGCCACCTGCTTGTCACATCGGCCCTTGCTCAAGCAGCCCCTACCTCTGATGTGTGTTTGGGAAATGGTGACAGCTGTGGCTCTTTGCCTGGTTGCTTCCATTTATGAAAACACGGGGGTAAATGGTAGCCACCCCCACAGGTTCCTTCACTCTGAATCTTCTCTTTCAGCCACAGCCGAGAGTAAAAGCCCCCAAAAGAATTGAATAACAGTCATTCAGGAACTACCTCAGATAGGTTTAATTTGCTTTTTACAAAATGGGTTTCTGGAATTTGAAAAAGGAAGATATTTGCCTAATTGTAATTTCTAAACAATTTCTAAAAATGTTTTAAAACAATATTCATTTTGTGTTATTTTAACAGAGCCATTTGTGAGAATTTCGGTAAGCAATAAAAAAATATTCAATTATGCCAAGTAATATTTTCCTCCTAAATTTATTCTCTGGGTTTGGCTGGGGAAGGGTTAGAAGACCTGGGGACCATATGTGCCCTTTGGCAGATCTGGGCTCATTCTACCTTGAAGCATTGTCAACAATGTCATCTCTGAAAACAGAGACCAGTGGCAGATTACTTGAGATGGTTCCTTCACTGTCTCTAGAAGACTGGCTCTCCTTTATCATCCCGCACCCTAGTTCCTCTACCTTTCCACATGTTTCTGGGATTTTGTTCATACTCTATGGTTTTCATCTACTTGATCATTGGAGCAAGTCAGAGTGGGCCCCGACACTGCCTTATGCAGGCCTCACAGTTGGGGAGCCAAGGAGGCACAGGAGCAAGCCCAGCCCCAATCCCAGTGTTCTCACATTTGCCCATATTTCTGTATTCTAAAAGTCATCCTTTTAACCTCCTCTCTCCCTCACTGCCTTTTACATTTCTACTACAATCTTCTTTTGTAAAGTCCTAGGCCACCACCGAAATTTTGTTCCAAAGGCTCTTAAGGCAGCTGAGAGTAGCTATCAGATAACTGAAACTCACAGTACAGATTTTGTGTATATCTCCTATTTGGTCTCATTACTCTATTAACAAACATGTCTCTCCACCCTTTTTGTATGGGATGCCTTTGGTAGAACTCTTTCTCATGCAGTCGATAATGAATGATGGAGTGAAAGAAGAATCCTAAGAGACACATACCTACAAACCTATTGGTTTTCATGCCTTCAATGAACACCAAAAAGAGACTTTCTCAGATTGTCCCACAGGTGCCCACTCCATTGCTATATCTCCTTGACTTATTCATTTCCGTCACTATATAATTTTTCACTGCTCCAGGGTACCAGATGTGTGCTACAAAGTCTATCTACAATCCAGTAATTTGGTATCAGCAATCAAATTGGAGAGATGGAAACTCAACAGTCAATTCTAACAGTGTGTGGGAAATATACTTCGGTAGAGATATCTCCAAGATGTGGGGGAAGATAGCAAGAGGATGTGATCCAGACTAAATGAGTTGGGGACATCTGCCTGGAAGAGATGCCACCTGACATAAATCTTGAATAATTAGCAGATACTAATCTAGTAAAGAAAGAGATAGTAGAGAAAAGAGAGAGACTGGCATTTTATAGGCATAAAGATTTGAGGGTGCATGTTAAGTTTGAGGAATTAAAAAGTAAATCAGGTTATTCATTGTATCCAAATCAAATACTTGCTGCTTTTATGCAGACCATTTCCACCTAGCAATCTTTATAATTTTGTGATCAATTCTGCACCCATCTAGGAAGGGAGGCCTTTTGCTCAGAAGAAAGAAAACAATTTTACAAGAAAATGTGAAATTTGTTCATAAATTAAATGACTTGAAGGATTTGGTTGTTTGGCTTGGAGAAGTGACAAGTCAAGAAGCTTCAAGTCTTTGAAGATTTATACTTAAGAAGATGGAAGAGTCCAGGCTGAACAATGACTCAGAGTGCCATTGTGTTTCCTGTCTGTCAGACATGAATAAGTGATCAGTGTCCTTTTCCATGGAGCAACAGGTGCAATCTCAGGACCTCTCCACCAGGCGCTCTTAGCAGATGCTATTATGCATTACTTTGGACTAAATTTCTGCACCATTCTTAGTTTAGACTTTTTCTGTGTGCTCCTGAGGGTTCAGTTGAGATGAATGGGGAAAAGATATAGGGATTAGCTTTAAAAACTGTCAGACCTGGTTAGTGATGGAATGTGCCACCTGTAGAAGTAGTGGGTTTCCTAACGTGAAAGGTTTTCAAAGATGTGCATTGGAAACTTTTAAAGATACTAATTTTTGTGATGGCTTTGTCTCCCTCCTGCTCCAGCCACATGGTAAAAAAGGGAAGGTCAGAGATATAACCTTGGTCTAGGCATGAGCAAGTCTTCTTCATGGAAGAGGGCAGCCCCCTGGAAGAGTTCTGATGGGGAACATGCACCAAGTAAGGCTGGACTCTAAGCAAAGAATTTCTAGCCTTGCCCTAGTTCTCTGTGTGAGGCACGGAAGGAAGGGCTGCCCATCTTTCAGGGGCCAGTGGAGGCTTGGAAAGTTGGGATGTTAGGGGCTGGAGACAGATTTTCATCCTGATTCAGGGCCTTTATGAAAAGGTTTTTGGACTCAAAAGTGACCCTGGGAGAGGAAAGGGACTTCAGTAATGGTGATAGATTTTCATCCCAGACCAATGGACTTGAGGTTCAGGAATCAGATTTCATTTCACTTAAAGGAAATTAAAAAAAAAAAAAAAAAGATTTGTTGCACACTTACTTCAATTTAGGAACTGAGGTTTGACCTCTTCTACAATTTGATTAATAATCTTTAACTAGGAAGTCATTGAGGGAATTCAAATATTGAAGCCTGGCTGAACTAGTTAAATTTTAAAGTCCCTCTCAAATCTGAAATATAATTTTTGATATATACTTCCATTTTGCACTCTTCGGTGTTTATAATCCTTTCAAATTCTTTTAAACATGTGGCTCCCCAAAGCATACACTATAGGTTAAGTGTGGCCTCAATTTCCACATCTGTGAAATGTAACTAGTAACAGCCCCTGCTCAGGGGTAGATTCACTGAAATTCATGAAGCTTCACTTTGGGTTCCTCTCATGTTCTCTAGACCTCTTCTAAGGCCATATGTATAGGATTGCCAGATTTAGAAAAAAAACAAAAAAAAAAAACAAAACAAAAAAACCAGCATGCCCAGCTAAATTTGAATTTCTGATAAAAACCAAAAATTTATTTAGCCTAAGTATGTTCCAATATTTGTACTGGAATATTTATGCTAAAAATATCTGAAATACAAATTTAATGGGGAGTCTTGTATTTATTCTAGCAACCTGCTTCGGTGGTACCCTACTTAGAGCACGTTAATGATTTTGTATTATCCTCAAAGAGGGAGCCCAAATTGTGTAAGCTCCATGCCCCACAAGACCTGTATTTTCTTGTATACAGTTGACAACTTATTGTCATGATTAGCTTAAAGCACTTACAAAAATACATGCTCCATAGGTGTTATTATGAAAGCTATTTCTGGTGGTGGCATTACTTTATTGGAAATGCATTTTTTCTAGAGAAGGGTCACAAAGTTCCTTGACCTTTGCCTGCCTATTTAGCTTGTGATAAACCGAGATCAGCAGCTTTTATTCTTCTGTACTTGTGTTCAATTACTTTCTCCTGTGTTGAAAGTTTTGTTCGCATTAGGCCTTCCTTATTCATAACATTTTAATTAATCCTTAGCAGGTTCCAACAGTATTTTATTTCATCTACTGCTTCTCATATCACTAGGTAAAAAGAATACATGCAACCTGGAGTCAGAAATAGGATTCTCTCACTCATGAAGAATCCTATGAAAATATTGGAACACTCATTTCAAGGGGACTGGAAAGGAAGGTACTTTCTTCTGAGGCCTACTGTCTGCTTTCTTTCATAGTTCGTGCTTATTTTCATGATTTTTGAGTACCCAAAAAGGTCTTTCTCTTCCCCCTCATGTTTTGATCCACTAGTCATTAGTGAGACCCTACATCAGTTCACGGCCCCTTGTCACTAGCTTTCTGTGTGTCTGTTTCTGACAATTAGCAAAAGGCTCTCTGAGTGCTTGGCACAGGGAACTGTTTGTCACACAGACACTATAGAACCCTGTTTTAGCCAGCTTTGCTTTCACATAGATCATCTCCCCATCCTATGAACAACTTAGGTTTCCACCAAAAACCAGACGAATCCAGTGACTTCTTGATAAGGCATGGCCAGTATTTGAGGAGGGGGCCATCCTTTGCCACAGAATCTGAGCTATAAAGGGCCTTTCCTCTACTTAATATATATATATTTTTTCTCTTATCAGTTTCTTAAGGTTGCTTTGGCAGCAACTAGGGAGCAAGCTTGTAATATTTCTTACATACTATGCTCGAAATCGCTAATGCAAAATCAATCATCCCACTCTCGTTTTAAAGACTGTGTGAGAAGTACAAGAGTTATACTAATGGTTCAGAGAAGATAATTTGCTCCTGTGGAAGTTGTGCTGCTTTATCACCGATAGTTCTCACCTTGTGCTTAACCTCAAACGATTTTCCTTTTCCAACTAGTTTCCCAGTGTCATGATGTCACTCACTACTTTTGAGTTTCCTTACACCAGGTCTACACTAGTTGAATACTCCAGGGACAGTAAAGTCACTCGTTTGTCAACACTATCTTGGCAGGAGCTATCTCTTCATTGAACAGTGGCACTAGGTAAGCTAGAGAGGAGGCTGAGGGGTTTCTCACTCATTGCAAGACATGAGTCCGGTACCCCACAGACAAATACTTTTCCAGGACTAAATCAGTCTGCTATTTCAGAAAGTACTGACCTAGAACAATGCCATGGTATGAGAAAAACGTTCTGGCTAAGTATTGAGTATTGGCATTAATTTTTTAAATATTTAAAACCTGGTTGTAATAGGTACTCTCCCTATCTTGGTAGATCACTAAGTAATTGCCGGTCTTCAGGGGTTTACTAATGATATTTATTATGGTAGCTAACATGTTTTGGGAACTTTCATTGTACCAAGGTCATTGATGTGGGGTTTACTGCATTATCTCATTATATCCTTATCACCCAGTGTGGTGTTAAAGCTATTTTCCCCATTTTACAAGTGTGACACTGAGTAGTTAAGGAATTTCCCAAAGTTACGAAGCCAGGTATTTGCAGAGAGCTTGGACGTAAATGTCAAAATAGATTTTGTGCCCTCTGGCTTCCAGGATCACCTAACTTAATCCAATTTAAGACCACATAAAAGACTACCTGAATTTGAATCCTGGATCTGCAGCTCACTTAGTCTTTTTCAACTTGTTTTCTTAATTAAAAAAGTGAATCTAATAGCAGCATCTATAGCAAAGGATTGCAAAGATTAAAGGGGTAATAATAACATTGGCCAATGCTTATCAATTGCTTGTTGTGAGCCAGACACTCGAAGTTCATTGAATATATATCTGCTTATTTAATTCTGACAGTAAGACTGTGAGATATATAATACTAACTGCTAGAGGTGAGGTCACCAAAGTACACAGATGTTAAGTGACTTTCCCAAGGTTATGTAGATAGTAATTGGTAGAGTTGGGATATGAACCCAGGCAGACTGCGCTTGGAACCATTATACTTTATGGCCTTCAACAATGTAACCAAAGCATTTAGCACAGTGCCTACCACATGTTAGCTGCTCAACAAATATTCACTATTAAGGTCATAACTCTGTGCCAGACTCTATGCTAGGCACTGTACATAAATTATTACAAATAATTTTCATGGCCACCTAATAAGGTATCTGTGAAACAACTTTTGCATATTTGGATGCTAAATTACTGATTAAATATTTTGCCCAAGGTTATACCTCTAATCCAATAGCACGTTCCTAATCTGTGGCTATATTGGGACACAGACCCTTTGCCTCCCTGGGAACCTATGACTTTGACCATTCTGATGGTGACTGTTGCTATTTTTAAGAATAACAATCCAAGATAGCAGTCTATTACATTTTATTTATTTCTCAAATGGCTCCTATATTGTCTTTTTGATACTTTGATTCGGTTTCTGGAGTTATGAAATTATCATGTTTTACTACAATTCTGTTTTTCTTTTTCCTCTCTGCTTTCACCATAACAAAGCCTCCACATTCCACACTTCTCATCTGACTGGAAGTATTGATACTGCAGGAATCATGTTGCATTCTAGGGCTCTGCTGCTCCTCACTTTAGGGTGATATATCAGACACTGAGTCACAGCAAGATGCTAAGTGCCAGATGTTGCTTTGCAAGCTAGGAGTATCCTTTGAACATCTGTCTCCTGTCCTGAAAGGGAAGGTTGCCCTAATGTAGAGAAAGCATGGCTACTTATAAGGAAGCATCTGAAATAATAATTAATCACCAGGAGTGATCCAAAGAAATAAAGTCACTCCAAAGGAAGTGAACCATCTTCTGTAAACTCAGTGATATTTTCAGTGAATGAGGATGGTGGGACCATACATATTCTAAGGAAGAACTTATAGTTGGTACACTTCTCTTGCCTTCTTTCAACTTCAGTGGGTATATCGGTTTTCCTAGGACCTTCTTCACTTTCTGATTACTCAAGTAAAGAAAATGGGATGGAAGGGCGGACTTGTTATGAGCAAGCCACTGTGAAACATACTGGAGAGACTGTTATCATAGGATCCTTTCCCTTAAGGAATTATTATTAAGCACAATCTGATTCACATGTCTTTGAACAGTTGAAACCACTTTCATTCCTTCATATAAAATTTTGTATTAAGTATCTTGAATATGTATAAAATTAATTTGAATCATAATTTGAAAATAATGTTTGTGTTCTTTTAATTTTGCTTTTAAAATATAAGCCTAGGAATTAACCATGGAAGACGTTACTATCCTGTATTAGTTTCTTATTGCTGCTATAACAAATTACCTGAAAATTGGTGATTTAAAAGAGCACACGCTTATTATCTTAAAGTTCTGGAGGTCAGAAGTCTAAAATGATGTCATGAAACTGAATCAAGGTGTTGGCAGGGCCACATATCCTCTGGAAACTCTAAGTGAGATTCTGTTTTCTGGTCTTCTACAACTTCTAGAGGCCACCTCACTCCTTGGCTCCTGGATCCTTCCTCTATCTTCAAAGGCAGCAGCAGAGCATCTTCAAATCTCTCTCTAACCCTGACTCTATGTTTCCACTGACAAATCTTCTTTTTCTGACTCTCATCTTCCTGAGTCTCTCTTGTAAGGACACTTGTAATTACATTTAGGGCCCACCCAGATAATCTAGGATAATCTTCCCATCTCAAAGTCCTTAACTGAATAACATATGTAAAGTTCCTTTTACAATGGAAGGGAACATAGTCATAGGTTCTAGGAATCAGGGTGCAGGTATCTTTGTTGGGGGGTGGACATGATACAGCCCACCACAGATTCCTGAATTATAAGTGACAAAATTAAGTTCCACAGAGCATAAGGGGCTTGACCAAGTTCCCGGGGAAGAGCTGAACTGAGACCTGAACCCAGGTCTGAGGACTTCCTGGCCTATCCTACTTCTAACTGTGTATGTAACTGCTTACCCTAGTGTCAGGTTAAAGAGCCCTTGGATGCACATTTTCAGAAATTGTGTTAGAATTATTGACAAGGACAAAAATTTAGAATTTTCAATGATAATTTTAGGGAAAACTGTTGGCCTGGCTTCCTGGCTTTTAGGAAATCACCCTTTAAATTGCACTTTAGTTACCTGAGTTTTGAAACAGCATTTATCATAGAAACACAAAATGAAATTGGGTGACGACTAATTAAGGGATCCTGACAAATCAAACGAGCACAGAGAGCCAGAGGAGGTATAAGCAGAACTTATGTTAAAAGCTGACTGGTGGAGCACAGGTGTGGGTGTGCAAGCAAATGCATGGGCAAGAGAAAGTCGCTGATGGCTGGCCCCTGAACCCTTCCTCTGCGTGTCAAAACACTTAAAAGTTAGCTTTTCTGCTTTGATGGTAGCATTTAAAATCTAAAGCCCATAATCCTTCTTTAGCACCAATTATTAAAAAAGAAAAATAGAACCTTTCAGCTATTTTAGCCCTTGCTGCATTTCCTCTTCTTTTCATTTGCTCTTAAAACTCTCAAGTCTCTAAGGTGAAACTTTTATCTTTAATTGATAAAGGATGGGGAAAAAAGACTGTTTGAAATACTTCAGCAAAGTCACATACCCCATTGGTAAACCCATAGTTTTACATGGAAAGATGAAAAAAAGTAAGATTTGGAAACTCCCCAAAACCCAATTAGGTCACCATTAACTGTATTTTAGAGAAAGAATCAGGAAAACCTCCTTTAGAATCTATATCTCTAAATAGACTGGGGATTTGCTAATGCTCACAATGAAAAGGGAAATGATGACTTTTGCTGTTGCCGAATATACAGGCATCCATTTAGAAACGTAAACTTGATATTTTCCTATTGCTATACCAGCTATGGGTGACATAAGCCTCACACTATTACCGAGGAGTCCGTGTTTTCTTTTGAAAGGTTTTTCTGTGCAAAGAGGGAACTAATATTGGACAGGAAATGTGCTGAGACCCAGACATTGAGGTACAATCCCACCCAGCTCTGCCCATCCCCAACCCTCATTCCCTATGCAGCTTGGGAATCAAAATGGCCTATCTTGGCCTTATATTCCTTGCCTATAAATAAGGAGAATGGGTGAATTTTAAAGAAATCTATCATCCCATGGTATTAAAACAACCTTTTATTATAATTTGTAGTTATTTGGGGGAACGTCTGGGAAATTTCACTTCTTTTTACACAATGGCTCACTGCAGCTTTGAAACCATTCTGATGGGCCATCATGGAATATGTGTGGGAGATGGCACAGGAAGGAAGTCTGGGTCCCCTGAATGGAGTCCTAAGTAGAGCCCACCTCCTCCTAAACGGTTTGTGGTAATAGGGAACTTGACAATGAGGATCCTGAGAATTTCTCAAAGTGTCCTCCATGGAAGATGGACTTCAGAAGATATATCAGTTATGATCGTGTTTCACTGCCAAATCAGAAAACCCTGTTACCTTGCTACTCAAAGTGTGATCATTGGACCGACATCTACATTTCTTGGGAGCTGGCTAGAAATGCAGAATCTTGGGCCCCACCCCAGACCTACTGAAGCAGAATTTGCATTTTAACCAATTCCTGGGTAATTCATAGATACATTAAAGACTGACCCATACTGTTCTACCACACTGCCGTAAATGGAGGTGTTTTATTTAGTGCGATGACAAGTTCACGGGTAGGAAGTTCCAGGCTGGTGCAGCACGCATCTTGGAGATGCAGTTAGGGACCAGGCTTTGCCATCTTTTGCTCCACTGTCCTAAGCGTGTGGAGCCTGTAGACTTTTGTCTTCATTCATCAACCTTATAATCACAAGGTTGCTGCTGTCTCACAGACTTCCAGCCAAGAAGAAAGAGATAGGGCAAAGACAACCAGGAAAGGATAGAAAGGGCTTTCTCTTAGTGAGGGTTTGCTTCTTTCTTCTGGAGGGGCACCTGCCTCAGGAAGTTCCCCTCTTAATTGTCATACCTATGACTTACAGCCAAGGTGAGACATGGGGAAAGCTGAGCAATAAAAGTATTTAACGATCCAGGCTCTATAATACATAGCATCTGCTGTATTTGCTAATACCCGTGTTCATGGTGGAAAAAAAAAAAGTGATCCATGTTAATAGTTTGGGCTGGGAGGGAGAATGAGGATGCTGTGAGGGTGACTTCCCAGCTCCGGGGCTATGGCTGGGGTTTCAGAGTCAGTGTCTTCTCTACTCATTGACCCACTGTCTCCACCACTGTAGTTGCACATCCATTCTGGCTCTGACGGTATTTCCTGTCATGTCACAGCCATGACAACAGATCCCAAGGCAACCATAATGACTTACCTGTGGATTGAGTTCAGGCCATTAAATTGCCATCATGCGACCTTTCTAATGTCATTACAGTCCAGCTTCAACAAAGCAGAGAAAACAAGAAAAAAATGACACAATTACCAATGTATGTGTTCTCAGACTTTCAAAGGAGCCTGAAGGAAGAAGTGCCTGTAATAGATGGAATGGCACACGCACGTGTGCGCGCATGCACACACACACACAGAGTCACCCCTTCAGAGGGGACGTTTGTAAACTGCAGGAGGAATAGAATTGCTAAACTAAGGCTTTATTTGGATGTGAGCCCAGTTCACTCTCTCTGGAACTCTCTGCAGCCAATTCTATTTTCCAGGGGCTTATGGAAGATATTTTGCAAACTCAAAAGAGGGAGTGCAGGAAAGCTGAGACTGTTAGATCATGCAAAGTATTTATTTCATGTCATATGTTGCCTTATATTTTACTTGAGATTAAAAAGAAGAAAGAACGGCATTGTTGGGCCACAAAAATTGGCTAGACGTATTCAATGGCATTTAATAGGCTCCTCTATAATTTTATAATGAAAACACCTCATCTTGGATTTGCTAACCATAAAGTGAGTCTTGGAGATGTTGTTATGATAGCTTTGATTCAGAATCTTTCCCTTGAAATGGCACTTTGGGGATTTTCGAATACTTTCTTACTTTTGCAGGTTTCCTAAGTAACAATCGTGTATGATTTATTGTGCTGCTCTCCTTTCTTGGTGTTCATCAGTCTGTTTTTTCTTTGCTGTGTTGTTGTTTTATCAGACCTCATGTTTTAGGGAAAGGCTTGTGCAAAATAGTCACTTCTCTTGGCTTGTTACAATTTTAATAGCAGTCTTTCCTGTCACCAATCTTGCAAATAGGCCTGGGAACTTTGGGCATCTTTGTGCCTTAATGTTATTTAAAAAATGCCTCCCCCTCCTCTCTAATTAACTGCAATCAGGAAGGCTAGTTGGTGGACACATGGTGTCATAGCGCTGTGAAATGCTGCCTGATGGCCATAAACACGGCCATATGTTCTCTACAAAGTATGGCTGTAAGCACCAGCCGCACGAGCGGCTGAAAGAAGATGAAGGTTCGCCTTCTTTCTTCGCCCTGCTTTATTCTTAAAACCTGGGAGGCCCTTTGCAGATTAGCTTAATATTTTCTCTTAGCTATCCCTGCTTCTGCTAAACTTCCTGAGCTTCAGTTCTTTCCGATGTATATTTGAGCTCAAAATTGCAGTTATTAAAGGAATATGTTTAGGTACCTTCCTGTTTAACATCGTAACACTTTAATTAGGACGGCCTCTCTTTAAATCCTGCAGCACACACGTTACACAGGTTTCTGAAGCTAAGTGGTTATCAAGAAAGAGGATAAAACCATCAAAATTTTCACAGTGAATGAACAAGAATTTCTCAGCAAAGTTCAATAGATTTGCCCTGAACTGGTGCAGCTTATAAAACCCTTGAGCCTAATTGCTTTCCTGCATTTTGGCAAGAAAAATAGCTGACTTGCAATGGAGTAGAAAGAAGAGGTTTGGAAGAAAGTGTCTTTTAAGAAAAGCTTCCAGTGAAAATTTTAATCAATATTTTTAATCCCAAAAGAATAGATAAAATATGATATTATGTTCCTTGCACTGAGAGATTGTGGATAGGGCTGTTTTTCAGTGTAGATGGGAGAGTAGTTGCAGGAGCAAAGCTGCTGGGATATCCCTTGGACAGTACAATGCTGGCCATGTGCTGTATCTCAGCCTTGAAAAACAATGCCTCGTTCACGAAGCTTAAAACAGTAACCCTCAGAGGCTGTAGCCCCACTAAGCAAGGGCGGTACATGGTTTCTTGGCTGGGCTCTGAGGCAAAATGTCTAGCTCTCCCTTGCAAGTAAATGACAGCTGCATATGAGACATATAATGTACTCTGTGACTCTTTATGTGGTATCATTTGACTATTTATTAAAATAACCAGACAAAATTGAATGCAGAATAGAGACAGCGATTACTTTTAAACCTCTGTTTCCCCATTTAAAAATGTTTTAGATTACTAATTTCGATATCAAATTTTCTATCTCTAAGAAATATATATATATATAATAGAAAGCTTGTTTATTGCCTCTTTTAATTCTTTGGGGGTTTGGTTAAAACCAGACACTCACCCTTTATTCTTTTTTTTCCCTTTTTTTCCCCCCTTGTATGTACTGCATAGGCTATTAAACTGTGTGCAGGTGATTGATCTCTTTAATAAAAGCAAGTTCTTTAGTAAGCAAAGAGTGATAAAGACAAACAAATGTACTGGTTTGTCCAGTGCTTTGGAGATTATGGTAACATGAGGGCATCAAGAAAGCCTATTAACAGATAAGTTAGATGAAACACATCAATTCTGATTTCAGTAAGTCTGGAAACCATTTGCTTTAAGTTAATTTTATCCATGTTTTCTCTTCATTTGTAATACTTTGTGGTTTTAACTGAAAATATTTAATAGTGTGCAGTGTATTCCGTAGATAAACGATGTTGGCAATTTCTCCTCCTAACTGCTTGTCAAGCCCCTTAGCAAGGTACATACCGCCCCGCAGTTTATCATCTTGATTTCTAGATTGTTTTGGAAGATCACTGAGAGGACTGAGACTCCCCAGAGGACTCTGCTTTAATCCTGTCATATTTTTTAAAATGCTGGGAAGTATAAGGTTACACGGTAAGATGATTTTACACAGGCATTTTTTTAGCTCGTCACAACAGCGCATTCTTTCCATGGTAACCACTGTCTCCATGGCACATATGTAAGCTCCTCCAGAGCAGCTGAGGGGCTTTCCGAAGATGTGTACCCACCCACGAGTGCACACACACACAATCCTTCTTTCTCTGTCTCTCTCTCACAGGCACAGTTGCATCCTACCGTCTATGTGAATTTAGGCACATTTTCTAACTGAAATTCACTAAGTGGAGCAAAGCTAATTTTTAGATAAAATCCATTTTTCTCCCTATTATGTGATGAGATGAATAGCCACTGATGTTTCCTTTTGGACTGATCTGGAAATGTAACAAAAGCTGGCGCTGTCCTCAGTGACATGGATTAATAGGATAAAATCTTGAAGGCAAAATTTGACAGAGAAAATGGTCAGTCCTGGGCCAGATTTTCTAAATTTATTTCCATCCCTTCGAATTGGAGCTAAGTCTCTAGCTCAGCATCATGTTAGGTGCTGTGGAGCATAAAAGAAATACATGCCCCTGTGGACCTTACATTTTTTGGAAGCTTAGGGGAATGAGATTTAGACATATGCAATAATTAGAAAGCTATATATAAAATTATAGATAACTGAAAAATATTGTTCACATAAGATCACTTTAACATTTTCAGTTTGGGGGCAATGTAGCTTCTTTTTTTTTTAACCCCTATCACTTTTAGAACTGGAGAAATCAGAACATTTTGTAGAAACATAACGGTGAATGAGTTTTTGAGGTGCTAGATGCTTAATTTTCAAGGGAAAACAGCTATTTTGTTCTTTTGTTACTAATTTTGTAATTGGCATCTTATCCTTTTTCAGCACAGGCAGTTGCTTCAGAAATTAACTTCCAAATGCTTCACGTAAGATGTGGAGATTTCATTTGGTCCAAGCAAAACCAGTTAGACTGGATTCTCATCCTAATGACCTGTCCCATATTTTGCCTTGATGAAGCAGGTCAGTGAGGCAAGTAAGAATAGTTTTGAGGTTAAAAAGATGCATTGGAATTCTGACTCTTTAACATATTAGCTTCCTGGTTTGGCCAGTTAACTAAACCAGAGCTGAGGTGTTGATACATGGCATTGACACATGGGTGCTGTTTTAGTTTGCTAAGGCTGTCAATGCAAAAACACTAGAAATGGTTGGTTTTTATAATGGAAATTTATTTGTGGTACAATCCTACAGTTCTGAGGCTGTGAAAATGTCCAAATGAAGACATCATCAGAGAGTCTGTCTCACCAAAGGTTGACTTCTGGTGATCCTGGACTCCTGCCACGTGGCAAGGCAAAATGACAGTCCATCTCTGCTTTCTCCTCTGGCCTCACTTTTTGCCTGAGCGCAGCTGTGGATGATCAGGTTTATGGCTCATCTCTCCCAGTCCTCATCTCTTCAGCTTTGAGCTGCTCTGCTGATACCAGCCTCTGGCCTCTCTCTTAGCCTCTTGGGATTTCTCTGTCTTTCTGTGACTGTAAGTGATCCTGGAGTTTTTGCTCACAGAGTAGGGTTAAAATGGCAGCACCTCTCTTTTGCTGTGTGTCTTCTTGTGTCTTCTTTCATATAAGACTTTAGTAAAAGGATCAAGACCTACCCTGAACTTTTAATTCAACCAAAACCCTCCACTGAAATGATCTAATCAAAAGATCACTTTAACTGAATCTAACCAAAGGTCCCATATACAATAGGTCCACATGCACAGGAATGCCTTAGCTCAAGAACATAGTTTTCTAGGGTCCATAAAAGACTCAAACTAGGACAGGTTTATATGTTCCTCTTAGGACACATGTGAGGATTAAAGAAGATAGTGATACTTTCACAAATGATGCTTTTATCTTCATTTATTCAGCAAGAATGCATTAGTTTTCCACTATGTTTCAGGTATTGTCTTGATGTTGTGAATATAACAGGATTGATTTCCAGTCCTAGGGGATTTCACATACAGATAATGGAACAGAAAAATATAATGATACGGGATCCACTAGAATATAAACTACATGTATACAGCGTTTTTGTTTCTGTTTTTCCTTTTTCCATTTTATTCATTACTATGTTACAAACCATTAAAACATTTCTGACACACAGTAGGTGTTCAATAAATATTTGTTGAAAGATTAAGTATTATTCTAATAGAAAAATGGGAATATAACCAAACTTAAAATGTCTAGAAATGCTTTCCAGAGGAAGTGACATTAACAGTGCCCTGAAGCATTAGCAAGTAAGCCTGTAAAAGTAGGGAGAATTAATTTTGTAGATGTGAGAAATCCACTTTTCATTTGGTTTGATGTGGGTCTGTACTTTTCCAGTTGATATCTCCCTGGGAAATCCTTACATTCTTAATTATGTGCCTGACAAATTAATATGCAATAATGAAGGATATTTACTTGACTTCTGTAATATTCAAACTGGAATTCCTAACTAAAGCTAATACTGATACTTGACTCTTTTTTTTTTTACAATCCAGAAGTCTTTTATTATTATTATTTTTTATAACTCTTCTGCTATGAATTCAGAGAGAGTAGGTTCCAATAGCTCAGTCTCCTTTCCATTGGTTCTCAAAAAGCGTGCTTCTCTGGGTGGAGCAGGCTGATGCTTCAGCTGGATTCAGGTACCTTTCTCTTTGGCTTCCTTCTTTTTCTGATCACTTTCCTTTGCACATTTCAGGAAGCTATCTTGGTTCTTAGAGTGCTTAATATGTTCAATATGTACATTAATCCTCTTGGCAAGAATCTTGCTCTTAACCTATTTACCACAATACCAACATGCGGACCCTTCTACTTTAGCCATGGTAACATTTGTGAGGCAATCCTTTTTGAGCAGTGCCCATTCACTTGATGGCTATGATATCACCTTTCTTGTAGTTTCGTATGTATTTGGTCAAAGGAATAACTCCATGTTTTCTAAAAGGCCTGGAAAACATATAGCAGGTACTTCTCCTCTTCGCTTTGTGTTCATCATTTTGGCAAATTACTACAAGATGGTAGTTCCAGGACCTCTGACTCTTGATGCTTCTAAGATTGCTGTGGCCAGATCCTACAGGCTCAACTACAGTTACTTGCTCATGCATTCATTATTCATTCATTATTCATTCATCCAACACTTTGATTTAGCAGCCACTACATGCAATATAGTAGCTACGTACTAAAGCAGGAATGAAAAGTAATTGGCGGGCGTTTAGCCTATCATCCAAGAATTGCTGGTTCTTGAAATTGGGGTTTATGAAGGAACTGGTGTCAGGAAAAGAATGAGGTCTGAGGGAAGTGGGGGTATGTCTTGTCAGTCAGCTGCTATTCTGGCATTAGGTCTACAGAAATCAGCATGTCATGCTCCCAGATTTTCCCTTCCCTCAAAAATCAGATGATCTCTTAAGGAGAATTCTTATCTAACTAACTAATCTTATCTATCTAACTAACTAATCTTATCTATCTATCTAACTAATCTTTCCTCTTGCTTAAAGATTGTTCTTGGTAAAGAGAAGTATCAGTAGGTATACTGAATTCTTAATTTTTCCAAGAAACATTTATTTCCTTCCCACATGTGTGAAACACTGTCCATAAAGAGTTTGCATTTTTCCTGGCAAAATAAAATCATTTTTTTGAGCCACTAAGGAGTCAGCCTTAGAGGTCCCACCAGGGATTCAGAGTAAAAAGATAGAAATTGTGTACTGGAATGAGTCTAAGATAATGTTATAAAAGTGCTGTTTCATAAAGTGTACCTCTAAACAATATCATCAATGAAAAACAAGGATTTGGCAAGGTGGAAAAAAAGGGAGAAACTGTGTTAGAGAGGGAAATTGCATGTGCAGAGGATGGAAGCAGAAAAAAGTCTGATACATTTTGCTAAGTGAAAGAAGCCAGACACAAAAGACCATATATTATATGATTCCATCTATATGAAATGTTCAGAAAAGACAAATCTATGGAGACAGGAAATGGGGCTGCTGGTGAGAATGGGATTTGAAAAAAAAGTCCATCTGGTTCCAAGATTAAGTTGGATATGTAAAGTAGTACCAGTTGGCGGACAGTATTGGGTTAATAGGGAGAAGAAGATGGGTTACATTTGAAAAGTTACCTGGAATAGTTTTGGCCCTTGAATTGAAAAGTGATATGCTGAAAGTGGCGTTTTAGGAAGCTTAATTTAGTCGCAGGATTTTCAAGTGGAATACTTTTTAAAAGGCAGGATGGATGAGTGCAATTATTTAGGTGAGGCAGACCTAGGTGAGAATTATAGGAGAGAAAAGGGGGCAGGACAGTTTGAAGGAAAAATACCAGGTCATAGTGACTGATCTCATGGTACTATTGTATATGAGAGTATTTTGTAAATTGTCAAGTGTTAAAGAAATGTAAATGATGAATCTTCATTATTGGACATACTGAAAACAGTAATCAAGTAAGCAGAACAAAAAGGAGAAACTCCAGACATTGGAGAGGAAAAGGTAAGTGAGGGAATAGTATCCTTGAGGGGTTGATGGGTTGAGACTGTGGAGAGAGGGAGATTCTTTAAGGAGGAGGGTGTTCTCTTCTCTGAGACTGCAGAGAAAGGAATGCCACTCATTAAGTACATATTATACCACATGAACCGAGTACAATGCTGGATACTGCACATGGTTATTAGAGGTTTTGGTTGCATGTGACAGAAACCCAACTCAAACTAACTTAAGCAAAACTAGAATGTGCTGCCACCCAAAGCTTAGGAAGTCCAGGAATTAGGTATTAATGTCAGAAGGCTGTTTACTTAAATCCTTCAACTCTTCTTTCCTTGTTAATTTCATTCTTAGGCTAGCCCTCCTTTCTCTGTGGCAAAAATTATCATGTGCAGATCCAGATTTACACGTTCCTTGTGGTAGCTATCCCAGAGACTGCAAAGAGTTTCTTTCCCAGTAACTCCATTAGAAGAGCCATGAGGGGAAATCCGATTGGTCCAGCTTGGAACATGAACATGTCCATGAGTAAAAATCCCTGTTGCTAAGGGCATTAATGACCAGACCAGAGTCTCACGCCCCACCCCATAGGTGAATCAGCCTTATTCAAGCCACAGAAGAGTGTAGTTTTATAGCTGGAAGATGGGGTAAGGACCAAACGAGCCTAAATAACATGTCCAATTGAAGATGTACTGTTGAGACTCTCATAAGACCCTTAGCAATAGGTTTATTGCTTCTCCATTCAGAGAGTAGACATAAAATCCTGGAAATGTAAAGAAATGTACTTAAGAGTATATAACTACAAATAAAATTGTAGAACTGGGATTTGAATTCATGTGAGTTTGCTTCAAAGGCTAGCCCTTTGAAGACAATAATTGATGTTTAAATGAAAAGAGAGGCCCATGTAAAATCTTCTTTGAGATATTAAACAGAAGTACATCAACTTGAATCAGGAGGCAAGGTGTAGGGAGAGAGAATTTGGAGTTTAAGGACTGAGGAGAAGGTTTGGAATACCTACTTTGGATAATGGGCCAGGATTCCAATGAGAGGTCATAGTAGACTTGTCATGTAGTAGCAAAGCCAAATTTTAGTTGGAAAACCAAATTTTATAGTGAGACAGTTACCAAGTTATAAGGTTATTCCAGAAAGCACTCCATTACTTGGGAGAACACGGAAGTAGAGACAGTGGACCACTGAGGCAATCAAATCGGTTGGCACTGTGGGCTTGGCTCTATGTGGGGCTCAGTCTAGAGTATGAGGTGGCAGACACAAAGGTAAATGTTGCGGGTGGTGGTGAGGCCCATTGAATGGTTAGAATAATATGAGCTGGCTGCAGATAGATGCTGGAAACGGAGGCACTGAAGTAGCTGAACAGGAGATGACCACAGATGACAAAAAAGCTTGTCATTTTGACAGCAGGGGGATGAAAACTAAACGAACAGTTGGAGTTTCAAGAGCTGCTGAGCAGAGTGGTAGTCTAGAAGAGGAAGCAAGATGAGAGACCACTCATACTTATCTGATCGACTGGGTAAGAAAGAAACACATAATGGTAAGATTGTGACTCATCTGACACAAGCTAGGTTTTTTCAGGTAGGTATATAAGATGCTTCTGAAGGACAGAGATGCATTTTGACTCCCTGATGGCATAGTGTATTACAAAGGAAATGGACTTTGGAGATGACCAGTCTTTGGAGACAGTGAACCAGGGTTTGAACCCTTCTCTGCCATTCACTGTACAACCATTGGCAAAGTATTAATCTGAGTGTGGGTTTCTTCAACTACAAAATAGAGTAACAGCTATTGTGGGATTTATCATATATCATGTATCATCTGTCTATCATATATATGCATATACATGTTTGTATTTTGTATGTGTGTATATATGTATGTATGAACATACCTCACATATATAGATTCTAAATTTCTAAGTAAATGGTAGCTAACAATAGTAAAAAATAATTTCATAAGTTACTAAGCAACCTTTAGGATGTTTTGCTCTTGAGAAATTTTAAGATAAATTCTGGGATTGTTAGAGAATAAAACTCTGAGTTCTGGTTTGGCCTGAGAAATCTGTAAGTAGGCCATCCTCAAACCAGATTAACTAGCCCAGGTTATTTTATCCCTTCTTCAAATAGCCTAATTTTCATTAAAAAAATTTTTTTTAACATCATCCATGTACCTCTTAATTTGCAGAACCCTAAATTAGATTGGTTGGTATTGAAAGGATCTATCCAGTAGTATATCTTGTATTTTCTTCCATTGCCTGAGTCTCCATCTTTGGGCTCACTTTGGCTATGCTTGTGTGAACAATTATTGTTTTATATGTAGTAGGCTTATTGTGTTCCACAAGTATTCAATCATCTTTTAATTCTTCTTGACCTTAAAGTTGTTATGAACAGCTTTTCACTATGCTTAAGAAGCATGAGTCATAACTTCTTGTTAAAAAATGTTTCAGCTCTTTATATACTATTTTTGTACAACGTGGCTTATGTGGATACAAAGAGAACAATAACAATCACTGAGATTCATTTCTTAGTCATTCACCCTTTCAGTGAACAAAACTTGAAATATCCCATGTGCAAAGCATGGTAAGTCACTATAAGAAATACATGAGAGCAACACATGTTCTGAGGCCTCATGAACTTATGGGCTAAAATACTGCCTGTGAGATATTTGGTCTTATATGAAAGTTGGGTTAAGTGTTTCTCCCTTCAGCTGAACTCTTCAGTTTACGTGAACAATCCAAACAGCTCTTTTTTTTTTTCTTAATCAGTTAGAGAGGAAAAAAGTCAATGAGGCCTTGCTTTTCTTTGATATTTTAGATATTCTTGGAATGGCATTTCATTGCCCTTTGGTAGAATAGCTCCAAAAAACCAAATAAGACTTTGTGTAAACTGTAGACTTCTCCCCGAAAAGGTGTGTTTGAAGTTTGTGACTCAGCTAAGTTTTTGTCATGTTAAACAATGTGTATCAGAAGAGAACTTGAGCATTTGTAGAAAATTCTAACAAATTCTTTTAAATAAGGAGTGATTACAGAAAATGTGTTATAGTCGATAAAATTTTAGGAGCTTTGCTTAGTGAAAACTGTTTTGGAGTGTTTAGTGCTACCCCCAGTTTTGCATTTCTAGCTACCTACATATTATGGAGGCATCATGGGAAGAGTCCTATTTTTTAAGTTCTTATAAATCATCCTGAGGGATTAATTAATAGCATAAAGTTCAAAAGCATTAAACGTTGTCCCTCATTTTTCAGTGGAAGAATCTGAGGCTTAAAATAGATCAGAAAGTTGATTAAGGCCCCAAGTGTAGACAGTAGCAGTATCTAAATCAAGTCTCCTGACTCCTTGTGTTGGATAATCTTGGTGTATTAATCACTTGTTTTATTTACTATTATTTTTCTTTAACATTTAATGTCTTATTTTTTTAATGTCTTCTACTTTGTATTATCATTGTTTAAATTACAGGCATTTGTAGTATATTTCTTTTACATTTTAAAAATTATTTTTGTCTTTTAAAAGATACATGGGTCACAAATAATTATATACTTTTTATGTCTGAATAATATTCCATTGTGAGGCTGGATCATGATTTGTTTATCTACTCATCTGTCAATGAAGGGACACTTGTGTGGTCTCCTCCTTTTAGGATTGTGAATGATGCTGTGATGAACATCTGTGTACAATAATTTTTATGGGACTTGTTATTTTTTTCAATTCCCAATTTTTTTCTATCTTATTTTAAAGGTACATACATCACACAAAATGTTACATTAAAAAATATAGGAGTTATCTCAATGTAGTTTTTTTTAATTGCTATACTATTTTTTTTTCCTTCTTTATTTTTTTTTAAATGTTACATTAAAAAAATATGAGGTCCCCATACACCCCCCTCCCCGCTCACCACACTCTTCCACATCAACAATCTCTTTCATCATCATGGCACATTCATTGCATTTGGTGAATACATTTTGAAGCACTTCTGCACCACATAGATAGTGGTTTACATTGTAGTTTACACTCCCTCCCAGTCCACCCAGTGGGCCATGGCAGGACATACAATGCCCAGCATCTGTCCCTGCAGTACCATCCAGGACAACTCCAAGTCCTGAAAATGCCCCCACATCATACCTCTTCTTCCCTCTCCCTACCCTCAGCAGCTACTGTGGCCACTTTCTCCACAACAGTGCTACAATTTCTTCCATTACTAATCACAATAGTTCCATAGTAGAATATCAGTAAGTCCACTCTAATCCATACTCTATTCCTCCATCCTGTGGACCCTGGGATGGTTATGTCCACTCCCCCTCTATATCAAGAGGGGGCTTAGATTCCACATAGATGATGGATGCAATTCTCCTGCTTGCAGTTGTAGCACTCTTGGCTCCCTGGTGTGGTGGTTGACTTTCTTCACTTCCCTGTTAGCTGGTCAGGGTAAATTCAATAAACTAGAGGGTAAGAGTTGCAAATCTGCTGAGGCTCAGGGCCTGGCTGTCACATGGAAAGTCCAGAGATTTAGGTCTCCTGAGTATACATCAACCCCAGTGCCAACCACAGAAGAGGCATGTGTAGAAAGGTCATATCTGAGTCCAACTCCATCACACTGAGGAACACAAACTCCAAAGTAGGGCCAACTGACATGGCACTGAACTCCAGAGCCATCTGCCATGACTGTAGAACATGTGGGTCTCTGTAGCCCTCAGGAGAACCTATACCTGGGCTTCTGTCTACTTTGGCTGTCTCTGGGACCCTGCTGAGGTGTCCATAAGCATTACCCCTCTGATGATCTCCTGACCCTTTTTTGGAGACTCATAGCCATGTAAACTCATTTGTCCTTTCCATTTCCCCCTTTTATCCAAATTCATAAAGCAGTTTTAAACTCTTGATGTTACATGTAGGCTGAGATATTATGCTGGTCTGAGTTGACCCTTTTATTCAAGGTCTTTTCCTAGTTACATCATCAGCTGGTGCTTGGTAGTAATCCTTTGGCACCAGGGAGGCTCATCCCCAGGAGTCATGTCCCACTCTGGGTGGAGGTAATGCATTTACACGCTGAGTTTGGCTTAGAGAGTGGCCACATTTGAGCAACATGGAGGCTCTCAGGAGGTAACTTTTAGGCACCCTGCAGCTCTAGGCCTAGTTCATATTTCAGGCTCACAGGCTTATAATTGTAGTCATCAGTATCAAGGGTTCATTGTTGGACCATCCTTCTTTATTGGTCTTTGCCATTGCACTTGGGGGATGGTTACTGTTCCATTGGGGAATAAATCCATTGTTTTAACTTCCAGGCAACTTTGTTTTACCATGCCTTCCCCAGTAATAATAGTAGAATCTTTTTTTTCCCTCTTCCCCCTTCCTGTCCTGTCATTCTTCATATTTGTGTAATTTCAGAAATATTTCCTAAAAGGTTAGTTTGTAAGTGTTCCAACGTCAGGAGGATAGCCCTCCTGATGACCCAGAGCATTGTAAAGGTACACTATACTTTTCCATCCAATGATGTTAGATTTGGCCATGTGACTGACTTTGGACAAGGTATACTAGCAAGAGGAACTTTTAAATGGAATGTTACCAACTTTGATTACCAATGTTAAATAAACTTGCCTGATTTGGTTCAGTCTCTTGTGCTTCTGCCATCTGCCATAAGAAGAATGTGCCACCAGAATGAGGGACATTTTGATCAATTCTAAGCCCAACCAAAATCCAGGGCTAATCCCAGCTGATCCTAGCTTAGTCCACAGAGCCATCCTCTGAGTGAAAAAAATGTTTGGTGTTATGTTATAAGTCACATAGATTTGGGGTTGTTTGTTATGCAGCACTGACACAGCAACAGCTGAGAAATACAAATTTATTCATGTCTCAAATTCCTCATCTATGATATGGAATAATATTTATATTAATTTCTATAGTGTTGTGAAGATGAAATAAGGGAAAGCAGACTTGGTCCAATTTAGGGCATCTGCCTACCACATGGGAGGTCTGCGGTTCAAACCCTGGGCCTCCTTGACCTGTGTGAAGCTGGCCCATGTGCAGTGCTGATGCTAGCAAGGAGTGCCGTGCCACGCAGGGGTGTCCCCCATGTAGGGGAGCCCCACACGCAAGGAGTGTGCCCCGTAAGGAGAGCTGCCCAGCATGAAAGAAAGTGCAGCCTGCCCAAGAATGGTGCTGCCCACACAGAGAGCTGACACAGCAAGATGAGGCAACAAAAAGAAACACAGCTTCCCGGTGCCGCTGATAAAGATAGAAACGGTCACAGAAGAACACACAGTGAATGGACACAGAGAGCAGACTACTGGGGGGAGGGGGAGAAATAAAAAAAAATTAAAAAAAGATGAAATGAAGTGATACATGTAACATGCTTAGAATATTGCCTAGCACATTGTAAAAATAATGCCACCTACTACCATTGTGTATTGTTACTTAGTGAACCATGTCCTTCTCAATACTAAGAACATCAATATAAACATGCTATGATGCATATACCACCTTGATTTAACAGAGCAAAACCTGCCAGTGGAAGAGGAGCACAAGCAAACACTGTGAAAGAACTGAACTCATCACCTCTCCCAACTCCCTAAATCCTTCCTGGGATAATGGGCAACATGAGCCCCATAATAGGTAGGGGGTTTCATTCTTCTAAAAAGTACCTTAACTCTTATGCCTATGTCTGCTGTCTTCAGAGCAGATTAAGCTATGTCATATGGGTATCTGGAGAGATACTCTTTATGCCCAGCTGATATACCCTAAGCCCTCCTCTAAGTTTCATGCACACTGAAAGTTTTCCAACTCAGTCACTTGCAAATCTTTATTTCTCAGTCTAAGTGCTTTCTCTCATACCATGAATAATTATTCTGCAGAGAAGCCAGGTGGTACTTAGGATGATGCCTCTGGGACAACCCTCAAGCCACAGAAAATGGAAGTTGGGAGATACATGTTGAAGAATATTTTTCTGTATTCTAGTAGGATTGAGCCCCAGTTCTCCATTATGGTAATCTGTTCATCAATATACCATTTACTGGATTCTCTCCCTTTCTTCTCTTACTTTCCTCACTCTCTCACGTGTAATGCCTTGGGCCATAAAACAAATAAATTGTAGGTATTAGTTTCCTATTGCTGCTGCAACAAATTACCACAAACTTAATGCTTAAAACAGCATATTTCTTTTATCTTATTATTTGGAGATCAGAAATCCAAAATAAATTTCATTAGGCTAAAGTCAAGGTGTTGGGAAGGTTGATTCCTTCTCAAGGCACTAGGAGGGAATCCATTTCCTTGCCTTTACCAGGGTAGAGGCAGTCCTCATTCTTTGGCTTATAACTCCACATCACGTGCCTGTTTCTTCCTCTGCTTCTGTCATCACAACATCTACTCTAACTCTACTGCTTCCTTCTTTTAAGGACTGTTGTGATTACATTGGACTTGTATAGATAATTGAGCATAATCTCCTCATCTCAAAGTCCTTAGTCTAATCACATCTTCATAGTCCTTTTTTGCCATATAAAGGAACATATTCACATGTTCCTGGGATTAGGATATGGACATCTTTTGGAGGCTATTATTCAGCCTACCACATTACCTGAACTCAAGTCCCTTTCTCAGGACCTGCGTTTGAGGATACCAAACTAAGGGGCTTAACCCATCTCTCCCCCTTAGAACACCCATGCCTGCTTGTCGGCCAGAAGTAGGGGGAGGAGGGACTATGGCAGACATCTACATATGCTGATAAACTGGTTAAAATGTTAAGAATCTGTCCTTAGATCTGTAGGTAATTGAGCCATTGTTTTTATTTGGGCATGGTTGTTGCCCTTAGCAAAAAGGAGCTGCCTCACTGAAAATTATGTGGCCTCTCAAGTACAACCCACATCTTTATGTGTCTTCTCAGGGACAGCCCACATCTAAAGACTTTGATTCAGGAGTGCAAAGCTTGGCACCTTTACCTTAATTTGTTATAACTCTGAAGATCTTCCCTAACTTTAGAATTGAGAATAAGCCAAAGATTCTATGGAAAATGCATCCTCATTTAACCTCTCTACCTCTGTCCATTCCTGCTTTTCTCAGTCTTAGATCTGCCATTCTAGAGAACACTTCCCAATAAACCATCTGCATGTAAATTTCTGTCTCTGTGTCTGTCCAAGGAACTCAACCTAAAAAGTGGAGTGGTCCTAAGAAATAGACCCTGAAATAGGACTTTGGAGCTGGATCATCCACTGGCCAGCTGGCAATAAGGACTCCATCACAGGCAGAAGTAGGGTGGTAAGAGTCCCTGATGTGCTGTTGTAATGCAGTTGTTGAAACTGGTAGCGAGCTTTGATGGGATACCAATGGAAAAGAACACATTGGTTATTGCAATATTTCAGGCATTGGAGAGGTATGAAGGAGGAGGTTATTGTAAAGACTATGGAATTGAACAGCTGTTATTTTAAACCATTCCCTATGTGATCCATGGAACAGAATAGAGACTCCAGAAATAAACTTATTTATACAGCCAACTTATTTTCAACAAAGGTGCCAGCAATTCAGTGGAGGAAAGATCTTTTTAATAAATAGTTCTGGAACACTTGGAAATGCATGTGAATAACCATGAAACTTGCTCATATCTTATACCATATGCAAACAATGAAACCAATATAGATCTTAGACTTTAAAAGCTAAAATTGTAAAGCTTTTAGAAGCTAAATAGAAAAGAATTTTTTAAGATAGGTAAAGATTCCCTAAATGGGATATGGAAAGAAAAAATAATTTTAAAAATTAAAAAAAATGATAAATTAGACTTTATCCAATTAAAAACTTCTGTTCATGGAATGACACATTAAGAAAATAGCAGGCAAGTCACTGTGAGAAGACATTTTAAATATATATATAATATATAATTTTTATACAATAAAATTTTGCTTTATATATTGTATACATATATATTTATTTGTATTGTATGTAAATATATGTATAAGCAAAGGACCAGAATCCAGAATTTATTAAACAAGTATTCCCACTGAACAGTGGTAAAAACCTCAGACATTTCACAAAGAGACAGATAAGATTGGTCAATAAGCATATAAAAAATGCTTAAATCATTAGTCTTCAGAGAAATGCAAATATAAATCACAATGAGAAACTACTTCACACCCACTAGAATGATTAAAATTAAAAAGACTTTTTACACCAAAAATTGGGGAGGACATGGAACTACTAAAATTCATATACTGCTGGAGGAAGTGGAAATGGTCCAACTACTTTAGAATATAGGTTTGCAGATCATTATAAAGTTAAACATAACCTATCCTTTAATTTGAAATTATACTCTAGGTTTTACCAAGGAAAATGAAAGAATATGTTTAAAAAACTTGATTGGAATGTTCATAACAGCTGTAATTGTAATAACTAAAAACTGGAAATAACACACATTTCCATCAAGAGAAGAATGGATAGACAAATTGTAGTGTCTTCTACAATACTACTTAGCGATAAAAATGAATTAACTGCTGATATACACATCAACATAGACGAATCTCAAAAAAATGCTGAGGAAAAGAAGCAGACATATTAGAATATATTTTGTACAATTGAATTTGTATGAAGATCTAGAATAGGCAAAGTAGTTTATCGTGAAAGAATCATGAGATTTTTCTTAAGGTGGGATTGACTGAGAAGAGATACTTGGAAACTCTCTAGTATAATCTAAATATTCTATATATTAATAGGACTTACATGGTATATCCATTTGGCAAAATTCATCCATTGTAATAAATATCAGAGCACTTCATTGTATGTGAATAAAAATAAAAAAGAGTATTAAAAATACAAACAAATACACCAAGGACTTCCTAATTTATACATCTCTTTTGAACAATTTGATGTATAGACAGACAAAAAGGTATATGCAAAGATGTTTATTGAAGTATTTGTTGTTATTTTTAAAGTAGAACTTTAAGTGAAACCAAAATGGTGAAAAAAAAAAGTTGCATATTTACATGATTAATTGTTTCACAGCCAAAAATATGGTTACAAATAGCAGTTGTTTTATAATGGAGAAATATTATAGGTGAACAAATCAAAATGTAGATTTGGATAAGTAGCATGATTTCAACCACGCAAATAATACGTGAATGGAAAAACTTTTGACAGATATATACTAAATTTTTTAATAGTGGTTATCTCCGGGGTTGTGGGTGATTTTTATTTTACCCTTCACATTTTCTGTATCTCCACTTACCTCTTTAATGATTTGGATTAAATCATTAGAGTTATAAAGTTATACATTAAAACAAAAGTTAGACTTCATAAAGCCCTTAGCTTTTTGCCAGCCACTAGCTTTTTGCCAGTCACTCAATTTTGGACAAATCATCAACAGAAGCACATGTAAAACCTACCAAACTTTCTCAGAAATCAACTGTTCAATTCTTGCAGAAAGAGGATGCTGACTTGGATTTTTTTTTTCTTGATGAAACCAACTCTCCTCTCCCCTCTGGCTCTTTCCTCCATCTATCGTCTCCATCCGACTCCAATTCTGCTAGTCTCTGAACCATGAAAAGCAGTGAAGCTCCTGAGGAGATGCTAGCAAACACTGATATCACCAACATCCATGCCCTTCTGGAAATACATTTAATTTGGCTCCATTTCCTAGTCTGCAAAGTTGTTTTAATCAAAATTGGAATCAGCACGATAAGAAGTCATGTACATCTCAGCCCCACTGTTTGGTATTTACCTGAAATTAAGTGAGCTCAGGACCCCATAAGAGATCTCCCTGCATCAGAAGGGCTTCTTACAAGTTCACAGGCATGGTCTCAGCGACTACGGTAGGAAAACATAATTTTTAACAACAAAACTGCTTATTCAAACCAAAAGCGATGAACAATTGCAAGTAAGAAAAGTTGGAGGGGAATGAGGGAAGAAGAAGGAATTTCAAAAATCTCACCATGGGGTTATATTTTATTTATGCAAAAGTAAATCCAAAGGTTGATACAGGACAGTGCACATAAAACAAGTCTGCAAGGGAATCTCCTACAGAAAACGCTGCCTTGCCCACTTCACCGGCAGTTGAGTTCACAGTAGAAATACATTCAATTCCACATAGTAATAGCGCTTTAATAACAGATGGAAATATGTTTTATGGTGTGTGTTGATAACTAAATGCTTATCCTATATATAGAATTCAAATAATTGGAATTTCTCATAGCCAGCATCCAGTTGAGACCACTGGAGAATACCTTGATATAGAAGGTTAAAATCAATAGACTGTGTTTTGGTTATTTTTCAGAAGATGCCTGCTGTATGTTTAATATACTATATTTGTATTATGGGCTCTGGTTCCTGTAAATCTGAGTTCTCTCTTTCTTGAATGAATGAGGAGATAAGCAATTGAATTTGAAAGATACTTTATGCAACAGAAAAGCAATTTTGTTCCTGGTTATCAGAGGGCAAGAAGTGAACTAGCAATTGAACGCTACATATTTTTAACCCTTCGGATTCTGATTTGCTCTGGGCCCACTAGAGATTTTTTTCCCCAACCTATCACAGCTATAATGTTCCATATACTAGATGAGTATTTGGTTGAGAATTTAGTCAATGTGAAGTAATTACCTCTTATTCTTTTAATGGATGGGCATTTATGTTTGGAATCTCAAATTTCTGATTTTAGAAAGGGGAAGGAAGGAGGAAGAGAGATTTCCGTTTCTACTAATGGGACAAATGAAGCATAGAGTTTACTCTGCCCATGGTAAATTTAGGATGCACTGGTGTTGGTTTTGTACATTTTTCATGATGCTCTCTGAAGTTCCTGATTCTCTTATGTTAAAATATGAGACTGATACTTTCCCATCATATTTCAGAGTCAAAACCTTATTGTATAGGGAGCCAATGTGGCTCAAGTGGTTGAGAGCCTGCTTCCCAAGTGGGAGGTCCCAGGTTTGATTCCCCATGCCTCATAAAAACAAACAACAAGCAAACAAATGACAAAAGCAACTCAAGGGAACTGATGTGGCTCAATGGTAGAGCACTGGCTTCCCACATACCAAGTCCTGGGTTCAATTCCTGACCCTGGTAACTCAAAACAAAACAAAACAACAACAACAAAAACCTTATTGTCCAGTTCCATTTGTTCTCCCCAACTAATTTTTAAAAGAGTGATAAGACATAAAAATTACTCTTTTAAGCGCTTAACCCCCAAATCATTATAATTAATAGCACTATGTTGATTACTTATGAATTTGTCTGACAATATTTTTTATTCCATGCTCTTGAAAACTGGACTATGTCAAAAGGTGATGCAATTTGAGCTATCTGTTTATATCACACTTGGGAAAGCCAGCCTCCAAGATGGCCCCCAATGACCTTCACCTCCTGGTATTCATGTCCTTGTGTAGTCTCCTCCCACATTAGTCATTGTATGACAGCTGTTCTTTGTGACCAATAGTATGAGGCTAAAGCGGTGGTGCATGTCTTGCAAGGCTAGATCAGGAAAGACATTGGTACTTCTGCTTCCACCTCTTGAATCATGTGCCATGTTGTGAGGACACTCAGATAGCCCTATGGAAAAGTCCATGTGGCAATGAACTGAGTGGGGATTCCTGCAATAGCCAATGCCAATATGCGAGCCATCGGAGTACAATATCTTAGCCATCTTGACTGTAACCTCACGAAAGACTCTGAGTCAGAAACGCAGCTAAGCCTCTCTCAGATTCCTGACCTACAGAAACTTAGAGAGATAATAAATACATACTGTTATTAAAAGCTTCTTGGTTTTTGAGTATTTTGACCTGCAATAGTAACTAACACAATACTGGGAAGACCCTAAAAGGCAGGCTCCTCCCTCAAAAAGAATTGTATAAAATGATGCTGAGGATGACAGTAACTTCGGGAATTGAACATTACAGATCTAGCAATGCACTGTTATCAGTTTCTGCAATTAAAATTTTTGTTAGCAAAATATGTTATCCCTGCACTGGGTACCTTTATTGTTAAGGTCAGAAACCCCTGTGGGTCTGCTGATGTGGAACTGTCATTTAATTTATGCAAGAATATTTATCTCAACATTTTTAAAAAAAGATTTATTATTATTATTTTTTTATTTCTCTTCCCCCCCCCCAGTTGTCTACTCTCTGTTTCCATTCACTGTGTGTTCCTCTGTGACTGCCTCTATCCTTATCAGTGGCACCAGGAATCTGTTTCTTTTTGTTGTGTCATCTTGTTGTGTCAGCTCTCCGTGTGTGCGGCACCATTCTTGGGCAGGCTGCACTCTTTCATGCTGGATGGCTTTCCTTATGGGGCGCACTCCTTGCGCGTGGGGCTCCCCTACATGGGGGACACCCCTGCGTGGCACAGCGCTCCTTGTGTGCATCAGCACTGTACATGAGCCAGCTCCACACGGGTCAAGGAGGCCTGGGGTTTGAATCGCGGACCTCTCATGTGGTAGGTGGATACCCTATTCATTGGGCCAAGTCTGCTTCCCCATCTCAACATTTTAATAACCATCAGAGTGTGCTCCTGACTCCAGGAATCATTAGAGACAACTGAGTGGTAAAGTCCTGACATATGCGTTAGGGAAGGAGGAAGCACAAATGATAGACTCTCCTAGGAATTGTGATATGGGGAGGGAAGGATGCAGTGAGTCATGTCTCCTCACACGGACAAATGCTCTTCCTGCCTGGATCAGATTGACCTGTTGGGGGATTGAATCATGTCACCCACAAAAGATGTCAAGTCTTAATCTGCATTCCTGTGTGTGTGAACCCATTTGGAAACAGGGCCTTTGAAGACGCTATTATTAGTTATGATGTGAACTCAGTTGTGGACAGGACCGTTGAAGATGCTCTTTAGACAGGCCAAATTGAATTAGGGTGGACTGTGATCTATATAACTGGTGTCCTTAGAAGCAAAAGCAATTCAGAGGCAGTCAGTCAGAAGCCAGAAGTCAGAAGTCTGAGACTGATGGCATGATGGAGGCTGAGATGCAAGCCAAGGATTGTGCCCAAGGATTGTGGCAACCCAGCACGAGAATGCCTTCAATCGAGAACTGGGTTTTGGACTTACAGCCTTCAAAACTGTGTCAATAAATTCCTGTCTCACCCCCCCCCCCACACAGAAGATTTTGTATATATAGCCCAACTGAGAGCATATTTATTGAGTCCTTGCTGTATCCTGTCCACCCTACTGCGAATTTCAGTTAATACACGGCATGGACTCTGCTTTCTGGCGCATATGTTCCATGACTTTTAAGATCAGGACAAGCAATCCTAGACAGAAGCCTGAAAATCCTCATCTGCCCTGTGTTGTTCAATTTACTCTTCGAACCTGGAGTTTTACCTACTTAGGTCTGAAGCCATCTGCTTGGTGACTTGATCTAACAATGTTTCAATTACCCTTGCACAGGATTTTGTTTCTATTTTCTCTCTCTTGTTCACTGAATTCTGTTTCCCTACTATTTTCTTTTGGCTACTATACTATCTATTATGGTTCTTAGTTACTGGTTGACTACCCTCCTTAGTTCTCTAAATCTGGCTTAATTCATGAAATAATGTCCATTAATAAGATAGTCTCTACCTTTAAGAATCTTATAATTAAGTAGAACAACAGAAATGGTAGAGCAAGGCACAAACCTTCCAGTTTTGATCTCTGCGCCTCACAGATACCAATCATCGGTGAATCAGTCCCATTTCCTACTCCTTTGGCACTAGGGATTACACTTGGGGAGAGCTCTTAACTGCCCTTTTATGAGTCTCAGAAGATAACTCCAGCTGGCCAAACAAATCCATCAGGTCCAGTTTGTTCCAAATTGTTTGCTCAGATTCTGATACCTGATTTCATGGGATTTATAATTTAGTTAGGGAGACAAGATCTGATGGGAAAAATATGAAATAACAGGAGATTTTAAAGCTACTACACTGAAACAAAACTTACTAGTTACAGAGCATGATTGTTACTAAGTGAGGTGATGGGCATAAACTGTCATAGGTACAAAGGAAGGTAAAATTCTTCCAGTTGGATCAAAAAGAGAAAGCTTTTCAGAGGAAATTGCTATTGGGGCTGGGTTTTAAATGCCAAATAAGAGTCAGTCATCCAAATCCAATGTGAAAAGGAAATGTGAGCCCGGTAAACCACCAGGAACACGATAGACGTTTAAAGACAGTGGTGTGTGGGGTGGCCATGGACAGGTAGCTGGGCAGAGGAAAAGTGGCAGAGAGGATGCAAAGGTCGTTTGGGATGGGTTGTCAGCATCAGTGAGATAATATATGGGAAAGAACTTTGTAAACACTATAGAAATATGAGAAAGTAGTATTACGATACCAGAAGCTGTGGTGGTTGCCAGTGAAATAATATTTGACTCAGGGCTTTGCTATTTTTTTCAAAGAAAAGATTTTTGAAGATCATTGCTTTGAATAGCTCCTCTCCATGTTCCATCGCCTGTAGCCATCTTTCTCTCTTATTGACTTCTTTTCAGCCATTTTTAATACAAATGGTGAAACTGCAGAAAAACTTCAATGCTTTGCTCTCCCCTTCCTTTTAAGGCCCCTCATCTCTTTAGGAGTTTAGATTTCTTTTTATAACAGTGGCAGTTGAAACGCCCAGAGGGTCTGCCCAGCCTCCAGGTTTGTTTACCACTCAGCAGGGATTTGTTTACCACCTGGTAGGAGAAGAGTCAAGGAGATAAAAGCCAATCAAGGAAGTAGAAAGATAGAACCTGGCAGGAAATACCAAAAGAAAAAGAAATAAGAAAAAGAAAAAGAAGAACTAAAACAGCCCACCAAGATTAGAAATACCAGACCTAAGTTGGGATGACTTTAGTAATATGGTATCCCTCAGAAATGTGTTGAAGTCTACTGTGTAGGTTTTTGGAAATAAATGACATTTTCTAAAACCACATTTTGCCTGCTAAACATGTAACATCATTTCAAACTTTTATGTTTTTAAAAACCCCTAATTACTTCATTTTCTTTAAAGTCCCCAAAGATGTGTGTTCTGGCTCCCAAATTTTAGTTTGACTGTTCAGATTGAATTCAGTGAGAAGTCTTACTTGGGTTGATGAATAGTTAACAAAATACTATTCATCCTGATATACTAAGATTATAGGCTTTTCTTTAATACAGATATATGATACAGTTAAATTATAAATAAAGTTTATGATGTTCTTCTAAAGTAACATTTGAATCCACAAAGATTAAATTATTTTAAACCAAGTATAAATGCATTTTATTCTCTTCCTTTGAAAATTGGTGATCTCATTATGGTTTAGGTGCAGCTATTTTTCATTAACTAAAACAACAAATAAACCAAAAATTCCAATAATCAAAGATCCTGGAAATGCAAGGTTTTAGTGTAGGAGTATTTTTATAAGATAATGCTTATTATTTATACTTTATAATAATGATAAAGATGGTTGAATTACTTTGCTCATGGAATCACTATGTACATATATATTCAGTTGTCTATTTTATTCAATGTTCTTATAATCTATTTTTACTTACTCAGACTACATATGTGTTACTTTGATCTTGCTAATTCACTTGAATTTGGAGAAAGAGAAATGATTTTTGTGCATTTAAAATGTAGAATTTATAATCATTAAGTCAATTGGTTGTTTATAGCTAGAAGCATATTTCTTAGTAGTTGGGTGTTTATTATGTGCTATATTAAGGGATAAATCAGGTGTGTAATTCAGAATATTTTAACCTGAAATTTGAGACCACCCAACTCTATCAAAATATATTAATGAATTATTCACTCGACAGATAATTATTGAGCACTTAAAAGTTTTCTAATAGTCATGTTAGCCGGAAGTATTTTTCAAATGTCAACATCTAGAAATTAAGTGGAGAACAATAAGCTAATTGCTACCTTTTGAGAAGTAGGTAGATAATTTTCTTTCTAGAAAAGTAATGCAATATTCTTTGTATTGATGGAAGGAAACACCTCTATTAATTGGGAGTTCCCAATAACCGTCATTCCACATGGTGAGTTAAGAGCAGTCTGGGGTGAGAATCATGGAGAAGGCAGGCATTCCTTGAAAGAGAGGAGACTCACATTTAGGAATTTTTCTTAGACTATATTATAAGCCATTGCTACACTTCAAAACCTGACAGCCCGTGGGCAAACTGTGTGGACATTTCTAAGATTCCAGGTAGAACTTGCAGAAGGGTAATTGTATCCCGTGGAGCTTGTAGGAGGTCAGAAGAATTATTAGAGTTTATTAACCATCCTAAGGGATTTCCTATATACCTTTGGGACTCTGAATTTTGCCATTTACTCCTTGCTGACCCCTTTAACCTTCAGCCTTTTCTTGCATCCAATTACTTTTAAATGTTTCTACAAGAAATCATATTACAAAGGTTCTACTTGGAGTAAAATATTGAAATGACTTCTTGATTCACTGCAGATTTGACCCTAGGCATTAGTGCTTTTTTCCAACCATTTTTCATTACTTGCTAGCAATTTCTACTCCAGTCAAGTGTACAGGGCATTCTTTCCTCTGCACAGCTACTTTCCTCTTCTACCTAGGAAGTCATCTATTTAACACAGGTTTATGGCTACCTACCTTTTTATCATGATGGGTGTTGGTGGGATAGCACAAAAAATGATTTACATTTCACCCACCACAAAAAGGAGCCCAAAGCCTAGAGAGGACATGGTATATGGAGTTACAATGCAAGGGAAGAAGTGCTATCATGCAGATGTGGGAATGGAGGAGGAAGTTACTATTTCCATCTGAGGTGAGAACCTCAAAAGGCTTCACAGGAAAGGTGATACTTGAACAGTACCATGAAAGATGAACATATATTTTCCGTAAGAATGGTGAATTTAGAAGAAACAGGGACACGTGATTTCGGAAACTGCAAATCACTCATTGCAGTTGGAGAGCTTGCAGTGTGAAATGAGGCATAAAGAAACAAATAAACAAAAATCAAAGCACAGTTAGGAACATTTTTGAATAGAAATGAAATCAGAGATTTCAGGCAGAATAAACGGATGTATAGGAAGCCCCCAACCAAGCTCAATAAATGGAATGTTTTTTACAGTACCTTTCTGAGCTCAGTAACTAGAAAGGAAATCTCCTGTGCCAGGGATGAGGGACCCCACATTGGTGAGTGGGACTCGAAAGCTTGTGATTTGTAGAGAGGCGCCAGATTGATAGGGGTTCCAATACAGCAAAGAAGGAAGCACGAGTTGGGTTCCAGCATCAACTTGGGAGAAATTTCATGTACTGATCCTAAGCTAATAGAGAGGAGCATCCATGGATGCTATATGCAGTGCTGTAATTGTCATGGCTTTCTAAATTGCCCACACTTTTAGTTTTGATTTCCTCTTTAACCCACAACTTGTTCGCAAGGAGTGCTAACATATAGCTGGGTGAGATTTTCTGTGGGTTTTATAATGATTGAATAGTGTCTACCCCCGCCCCCCCTAAAAGGCTCTTCCCAAGTCCTAACCCGCGTTCCTCATACCTGTGCAAGTGAACTCATTTGGAAAAAGGGTCTCTGCAGATGCAGTTAATTTAAGGATCTCAGGATAATATCATCCTGGATTTAGAGTGGACCTAAATCCAAAGATCAGTGTCCTTAGGAAGAAGGGGAAGATTTGAAATGTAGAGACAGGTGGAGGAAGGGACGGTGGAGGCAGAGATTAGTTATGCCGCCAGAAGCCGAGGAACGCCTGGAGCCCCCGGAAGTTGGGAGAGACTAGGAAGCAGGCTCCCCTAGAGACTTCAGACCCACGTGGCCCTGCCCGCACCTTGATTTCAGACTCTCGGCTTCGAAACCTGCGAGAGAAGATGTATCTATTGTTTTAAGCCGCCTGTTATATGGTAAATGGTCATGACAGCGTTCATAAGTTAATACAGGTGTGATGGGGGTTCGTCTTCTGGGTGCAGGGACCCCCCCATTCCTCATGGGCTGTAAGGTAATAGGGATGCTGCTCTCCATTCACAGCACCCTCTGGAATGGGACCTGCCCCTCTGAGAGGGGGAAAGGGGGAGGTCAAGACTTTTTTGCATTTCATTATCTAGCTGCGGACTCTCCACCATTCTCTTTTGTCTCTGTGGAATCAGCGATTCTTCAGCTCTCTTGGTTTTATTGTCAATTTGTTCCCACTTGTTTTATTCTTATATATTCCATAGATTCCTCACTATTCTGCTTTGCTAGTACCTTCCCTCTTGCCACTGCACGTACTCCTTAGCTTTCCGGGGCTATTTTGGATTTATTTTCACATTTATTCTGTGATTTCACTGGGACTCTGCAAGGAGGGGTAGGTAAATGCATGTGTTTGTCAGCTATCGTGGAGAAGAAAACTATCTATTGCCTATCTCATATATCCAATTCCTTTAAAACCCAAGGAAACGGTTTCATTTATTAAGGTTGCTCTACAACCACTGAAGAAAGGTAAAATTACTTTACCTACAGGAATAGTAGAGAACTGTTGCTTTCTACATTTATTTGATATTTCAGGGTAGCACTAGTCCCTCAGGAGTAAGCGTTGGAATAATCATTTTGTCCCTTTGTCTTAAGGTTTCCATCTGCTAAAATGGTATATGCTTCCACACCTGCCATCTTAGTGAGCTACTTCAAGTCTGTCTTTACCGACCATGACTTATAAGTAATTTTGCTGGTTTAGCAAAGGAAGTCTTTCCCAGTAGCCTATGCGACAGCTTCAATTTGTGTGGATGTGTAACATGATGTTTAAAGAGCAATTTTTCTGTCTAAGTCCAGAGAAAAATAATAGAAAGGATTCAAGGGGACTACTTAGAGAGCTTTATAAGTGATTCCCAGAATCCAGGAGCCTGGGATGTCTGACTCAAACCTGAAAATAAAAATATCTACAGATTGGAGACTAGCTGAAGTGTCCAAGTGCAGCAGAGGGCAAACTGCCTTTGAGAGGGAATGGCCTGCCTCTCATAGCAAGGTTCCCATTTCCCAGGGACCAGATAAAGAATCTAGAGTAGAAATGTTTGTCTGGGGTCATTTTAAAATGGACTCCTGTTCAAGAGGGCTTCCTGCAAAGAAGGAAGTGACTGCAGCCAACAGAAGCTGAGGAGGAGCTGGGAGCAGCAAGACAAAGGCGAGAAGTGTTCCACTGGGATAGGTTCCTGAGAAGGGCCGTTTGAAACATTTGCGATGCCAGAGGCCAGATTGCACTGGTGTCCATAAATTAAGATTTTCCTGCACCACATCTCCTCTCCTTCCTTCATCCCTGGGGATGCTACTGGCAACCCAATGAGTGAGGGAAGAAAAATGAATGTCTAGGTAGGGAAATAAAGAAGTCACCCAGCTCCTCCTTCCGCTATAAACTTCTAGCCTGAAGCAGGCCCAGGCTGGGGAATTTAGGAGAAGGTTGAATGTAGTAAAGAGCTGTGAGTACTACATGGTACCTGGTAATTTAGTTATTGAAAGGAGACATACTGGGGATTTAATTTCCAGAGAACATCTTAATATCCAAGAGTTTTCAGGTAATCTTTGGGACCTAAGCTTTCTTGACCTCAAAACAAGAGAATAATCTACAGGTTGCTTCACAGTGCACATTTCTAATGATCTCAGATAAAGCAACATTATTACAGACTCATACCCAACATCCCTTAGGTCTAGTTTGCTATATTAGTCTGAAATGGTCCTGAGCTCTTTCTTTCTCCTTTTTAAAATATTTGTTATTCTAGTAATGTATATACAATGTAAAATTTCCCCTTTTAACCATATTCAAATATATAATTCAGTGGTGTTAATTACATTCACAATGTTGTGATGCCATCATCACCATCTATTACCAAAACGCCACCTTCTGTACCAATTAAGAATTAACTTCCCATTCCCTATACATACCCACCTCTGCCTATGATAACATGCATTTTAGTTTCTGACTCTATGAGTTGTTTAATTATTTCATATCAGTCAAATTATACAATATTTATCCCTTTGTGTCTGGCTTATTTCACTCAACATCATGTCTTCAAGATTCATGCATGTTGTCACAGGTATCACAGCCTCATTCCTTTTCACTGCTGAATAATATTCCATTATATATGTATATCACATTTTATCCTTTCATCAGTTGATGGGGACTTTGGTTGCTTCCATTTTTTGAAAATTGTGAATGATGCTGCTATGAACATCAGTGTGCAAATATCTGTTGGGCTCCCTGCTTTATATTCTTTTGGGTGTATGCCCAGAAGTAAGATTGCTGGGTCATAAGGTAATCCTATACTTGATTTTCTGAAGAACCACAAAAAACACATAAAAACCCAAAAGACCCACCAAAACAAACCCAATAATGTCTGTTTTCCCTAGTGTCCATAGATGTAGATGTCAGAGTCTATTTGTGAACACTCAATTCAATTCCATTGGTCCTGATGTCTTTCCTTGTGTCAGTACCATTCTGTTTTGATTACTGTAGCTTTGTACAAAGTTTTAAAATGAGGAAGTGTGAGCCCTCCAACTTTGTTCTTCTTTTTCAAGATTATTTGGCTGTTTAGGGCCCCTTACGCTTCCATATAAATTTGATTATTAACTTTTACAATTGGAATTTTGATTGGGATTATATTGAATAACTAAATCATTTTGGGTAGAATTTTTATCTTACCAGTATTTAGTCTTCTTAATACACAAATGCTGAATTTCCTTCTATTATTTAGGTCTTCTTTGATCTCTTTCAGCAATGTTTTGTAGTTTTCCATATATAAATCCTCCACAACCTTAGTTAAATTTATTCCTAGATACTTGATTCCTTTAGTTGCTATTGTAAATGCAATTTTTTTCTTGATTTCCTCTTCAGATTGTTAATGGCTAATGTATAGAAACACTGCTGTTTTTTACATATTGATCTTGTACCCTGCCACTTTACAGAATTTGTTTATTAGCTCTAGTAATTTTGTTGTGGACATTTCAGGATTTTCTATATATAGGATCATGCCATATACAAATAGAGAAAGTTTTACATCTTCCTTTCAAATTTGGATGCTTTTTTCTGCCTAATTGTTCTCCCTCTTCCAGTATAATTTTTTTTTTTTTTAAGATTTATTTATTTATTTTAATTCCCCCTCCCCCCGGTTGTCTGTTCTCTGTGTCTTTTTGCTGCGTCTTGTTTCTTTGTCCGCTTCTGTTGTCGTCAGTGGCACAGGAAGTGTGGGTGGCACCATTCCTGGGCAGGCTGCACTTTCTTTCGCGCTGGGCGGCTCTCCATACGGGGCGCACTCCTTGCGTGTGGGGCTCCCCTATGCGGGGGACACCCCTGCGTGGCACGGCACTCCTTGCGCGCATCAGCACTGCGCATGGGCCAGCACGGGTCAAGGAGGCCTGGGGTTTGAACCGCGGACCTCCCATGTGGTAGATGGACGCCCTAACCACTGGGCCAAGTCCGTTTCCTTCTTCCAGTATAATATTGAATAGCATTGGTGACAGAGGGCATCCTTATTTATTCTTGATTGTAGAGGGAAACTTTCAATCTTTTACCATTAAGTATGATGCTAGCAATGGACTTTTCATCTAGGTCCTTTATCATGTTAAGGAAGTTTCCTTCTATTCCCAGTTTTCAAAGTCTTTTTATCAGGAACGGGTGCTGGATTTTGTCAAATGCCTTTTCTGTATCAACTGAGATGGTCACTTGTTTTTTTTTTAACCTTTTTTCTATTACTATGGAATATTACATTAATAGATTTATATTAAATCACCCTTGCCTATCTGGGATAAATCTCACTTGATCATGGTGTCTAATTCTTTAAATTTGCTGTTCTATTTGGTTTCCTAGTAATTTGTTGAGGATTTTTGCCTCAATATTCATAAGCAATATATGTAATTTTCTATTCTTATGGTAGCTTTATCTGGCTTTGTTGTTACGGTGGCCTCAGAATGAAATAGGGAATTGTTCTTCCTCTTCAGTGTTTGCGGGGGGGAGGGGGGAAGTTTGAACAGAACTGGTATTAATATTTATTGGAATGTTTATTATAATTTAGCAGTAGAGCCATCTGATCCTGGGATTTCCTTTGTTGGTTAGGTTTTTGATGACTGACTCAATCTCTTGACTTGTTATTGCCCTGTTGAAATCTTCTATTTCTTCTTGAGTCAGTGTAAGCATTTCTAGGAGTTTGCTTCATCTAAGTTATTTCATTTGTTGGTGTACAGTTGATCATAGTATCCTATTATAATCCTTTTTTTATTTCTCTGGGATTGATAATATTATTACCCTTTGGTTTCCGTTTTGAGTTATTTGACCTCTTTGTTTTTTTCCTTTGTTGGTCTAACTAAATATTTGTTGATTTTATTGATCTTTTCAAGAACAATATTCCAGTTTTGTTGATTCTCTGTTTCTTATTCTCTATTTCATTTATCTCTGCTTTTATCTTTGCTATTTCCTATTGTTTGCTTTGGGTTTAGTTTGTTCTTCTTTTTTTAGTCCTTCAGGTTTGAGCTCAGGTGTCTGATTAGAGAGCTGTCATTGCTTTCTAACCTCATTCTGTTGTGGTTTGAAAACATATATTGCATGATTTCATAATTTTTAAATTTATATGAGACTTGTTTTGTGACCTAACATGTGGTCTATCCTAGAGAATAACCTATGTAAACTAGAAAATAATGTGTATTCTGCTGTTCTTGGGTGAGTTTGTTAGGTCTAGTTTGTTTAGAATATCATTCCTATCTTCTCTTTCCTTAGTGATTGTCTGTCTAGATTTTCTATCTATATTTGAAAGTGGTGGGAGAGAGGTGATTACTCCCTTGCGTCATCTCATCTCCCCATTCTACCACATCTTCTTATTTTCTCTCCTCTGTGTCTCCTGTTGTATCATCTTGCTGTGCCAGCTCTCCGTGTCAGCTGGCAATCTTGTGTGGGGCAGCTTTCCCACAAGGGGCGGCATTCCCATACAGGGTGGCACTCCTGCGTGGGCCCACATACCCGTGTGGGCTGGTACTTCGCATGGGCCAGTTCACTGCATGGGCCAGCTTGCCCTGGGCATTGAACTCTGGACCTCCTATATGGTAGACAGGAGCCCAATTGGTTGAGCCATATCTGTTTCCCTCAATTCTCTTTTGGTTACTATTTGTATGGCATATTTTTTTTCTATCCTTTCAATTTCAACCTAGTTGTATCTTTGAATTTAAGGCAAGTCTCTTGCAAACAGCACATAGTTGGCACATGCTTTTTAAATCCATTCTGCCAAGCTCTGACTTTGACTGGAAAGTTTAATCCATTTACATTTAAAGTAATTACTGATAATGCAGGATTTTCTTTTGCTCTTTCACTATTTGATCTTTATAAGTCTTTTACCATTTTGTCTCTCTTCCATTATGCTTACTTTTATATCTTATTTTTGGTATTGTATAATTTTTAATCATGTCTCATTTATTTCTACACATATTTTCCATATATTATCTTGTGGTTACCGTGGAGCTAAAATTTAACATCATCAATCTGTAACAATTACATTTCGTTTTATACCATCTTAATGTCAATAGAATACACATACAGTGTTCATATACTCTTCCATTCCCCTACCTTTTTTTGTACTTCTTGCAAATTTTATCTTTATACGTTGTATGTACAAAACAGTAGCAGTTTGATATGGTTATGAATTCCAAAAATAGATATTGGATTATGTTTGTAATCTGGTCTGCACCTGGGCATGATTGAGTTATGATTGGGGCTTTGATTGGGCAATGTCATTAGGGCATTGAGTCCCCACCCCTTGGTGGCATGGCAAATGACAGAGTTGGGGGTTTTTGATGTTGGAGTTTGATGCCAAAGCCTGAAGCTGAGCCCAGGAAATAAGCACACAGAGGAAAGAGAAGTAAGACCCAGAAAGGGAGGAACCCAGGAAGCCTGAACCCTCACAGATATCAGCAACCATCTTGCTCCAACATGTGAAAATAGACTTTGGTGAGGGAAGTAACTTATGCTTTATGGTCTGGTATCTGTAAGCTCCTACCCCAAATAAATACCCTTTATAAAAACCAACCAGTTTCTGGTATTTTGCATCAGGACCCTTTGGCTGACTAATACAAAAACCATAGATTTATCTTTATTTTTTATGCAGTTACATTTTAGAACATGTAAGAAATAAAAAATGGAGTTACATATGGTGGCAGTTTGATATTATTGATGAATTTTAAAAAGACATATTGATGATGTTTGTAAACTGGTCTATTCCTATGGGTGATACCTTTTGATTATATTAAATTCAGAGGTTTCACTTTTACTTTATTAAATCAAGATTAGGGCTTTTATTTGACCATGTCATTAGGGTGACTCAATTTGAGTCCCCCCATCACCATCCCTTTGGGAGCTAGATACAAGGATGCTCAATCAAAGAAAGGAAGTGAATACACAGAGAAGGAGAACACAGAGAGTTTAGTTTTGGACACTAGAGCCTTGGGGAGAGAGCTGAGCCATTTGCCTGATAGTTTGCAGCTGAAGGGACCAGAGCCCTGAACAGCTGAGAAAGCCTGGAACAAAATGAGTCCTAGGGAGAGACATGAGCCTTATGCTAGCCTACAGCTGTGTTTGGAAAAGGCTGGGACCACAGAGTCTTAGGAGGGAGAGGAAGGCTGAACCCTTGAAGAGACTGGCATTTTGCTCTGACACATGGCAACAGACTTTAGTGAGGGAAGTAAATTACTCTTTATGGCCTTGTGACTGTAAGCTTCTACCCCAAATAAATACTCTTTATAAAAGGCAACAGATTTCTGGTAATTTTGCATCAGCACCCCTTTGGCTAACTAATAAACATACCCATAAATAAAATACAATAGTAATGACATTTATACTTGCCCATGTGGTTACCTTTACCAGAAGTTTTAATTTCTTTATGCTGCTTCAATGTATTGTCTAATGTCTGTTCCTTTCAGTCCAAAGAATTCCCTTTAGCATTGCTTATAGGGTAGGTCTAATGGTGATTAACTCCCTCTGCTGATCTGGGTCTGTCTTAATGTCCCCCTCATATTTGAAAAACTGTCCCAACAGATATAAAATTCTTGGTTGGCAATTGTTTCCTTTCCACACTTTCAATCACTATTTCTTGGCTTCTTGTCTCTATGGTTTCAGATGGGAAACTGGCACTAAATCTTATTTTCCCTTCCTTGTACATAACACATTCCTTTCCTTTCCTGCTTTTAGAACTCTCTCCCTGTCCTTGGAATTCAACAGTTTGACTACTATTTGTCTTGGCATGGTTCTTTTCAAGTTTTCCCTGTTTGAGTTTTTTAAATGTCCTTATTCATGTCTTTTGTTAAATGTGGGAAATATCCTGCCATTATTTCTTTGACTATTCCTTCTGCCCCTTTCTCTCTTTCCTTTCCTTCTAGGACTCCCATAGTGTATATATTGTTATGCTTGATGGTTTCCCTCAGGTCTCTTAAGCTCTGTTCACTTTTGTTTTATTCTTTATTATTTCTTCTCAGCCTTAATCATTTCAATTGACTTGTCTTCAAATTCTGGATTCTTTCTTCTGCCAGTGCCAATCTACTTGGTATCCTCTACAGATTTTTAAAATTTCAGACCAATTTTTGTGGCCTTCAACTCCATTATTTCCATTTGGTTCCTTTTAAAAATTTCACTTTATCGAAATTATTGTTCATTCATTGTTTTCCTGATATATTTAGTTTTTTTCTTTGTGATTTCCTTTATTCTTTAAGTATATTGAAGATAATTTTTTTAACATCTTTTTCCAGTATGTCCAAAGTTAGGCCTCTTTTATTGATTGTTCTGGATTTTTATCTTATTTCTTTGGATGAGTCATAATTTCCTGTTCTTTGTTTGTCTTGTAATCTTTTGTTGCACACTGTACATTTTAATTTTCATTGGGTTAACTCTGGGATTTAATACCTCAACTGTCTGTTCTTTAAGTTTGCATTCAACTAGTGATATGGCAAAGATTTATTTGAGTACCAGGAGCTGACAAAAACAAAGCCATTCAAGAAACACCTTTCACAGTCATTGCAAATTGGTTCTTCATTGACTGGTGTTCTCCTTCAGAGTTTTGCTCTTCTGTCGAGAAGATTGACTTGAGGCAATTGTGAGGCACAGGATCTTCTCCAAATTTTCTGAGCATCTGACATTTCCTGGGCTAATGCTTACTGTTGGCCTTTGGAAATTCACAGCTTATGGAAATTTGAATGCCCTCTCTCCTCCTAGGAAATAGATGTTCTCTTCCTCCTGGGTGCTCTATTGTATGATTTGAAGCAGGTGATCTTTTGTACCAGGCTGCTTTGACTTAATTCTTTCTACAGTGCTTGTCTGTCCATGAACTGCTTTTGCTTGCAGGGTAAGTTCTGGAAGGGCCTGTCAGAGAGGACTTTCCTGGTTCAATCTTAGAGGCTTCAACTGGATAGAGGGGCACTGGCATACAGGCATCTCCTTATATGGAAAGGTGCTATTCTGCTAACCCCAGAACAGGTTCAGGCATCCATAATAGGAGGGCAGGCTGGCTCCACATCACACTGGAGAAGTGTGGGAGAGGAACCGGCCAGGCTGCCATAAGTTTCCTTTGTTTTTCCAAGGTGAATTTTCTTGGTTGGCCATTCACCCAATTACTGCAACCTTTTAACTCTTTTTGGGAATTTTGAGGAAGATGTGTCTGCCAGTTTTTGCTAGATGTTCTAAGAATTTGTGAGCGAACACCTACCTGGAGCAACTTGCACTACCATTTCGGTCAACTGGAAGCCCTTGATTTCTCTCTGACAGGTAATTTTCTTATACAAGTCTAAGGACATGATAATCTAGTATTCGATAATCCTAGTCTCATCATATCCTTTTGTCACAGTTTTGAATTTTTGTTATATTAACTGGAGTTTTATTTGGCTCTCATTATTTGAAAGATTTCAGCTATTTTGTGATTTTTCAAATGTTTAAACTCCATGTATGAGGGAAGAAGCGGGAGACCGTTCCATTAGATCAGTGGTTTTTAAAGATAGTTCTCCTGACTAAATACATTATTTGAGAATTTATTCTAAATACAAATTTTCCTCAGATTTACTGAATAAGACACTCTTAGGCTGAGACCCTGCAACCTATGTTTTAACTAACCTGCCAGATGATTTTAATGCACATTGATGTTTTAGTACCCTAGATAACTAACAGACCCTCATTTTATTAAGCTATATTACAACTTTGGTATTTATAAAAGAGTTTTGCACTTTTTAAAAATGAGAGATATTGCTTGGAACAGTATGAATCATTTGGGAAAACTCTATTGCATCTGATTCCTTTATTATTTTGTTACCACTTGGTTTTCTTACGTACAGAATTTCTAAAACATGTGGCATCAGCTGAGGTGAGTCTCTGATAGTCTGAGTTTCAGTGAAGTATCTTGTAGTGATTAAGTTGGAGTTTTGGCACCGGGAAGATTAGTTTTGAGTACTGTTTCTGTCTCCTACTACTTGTATGAGCTTGAGTAAATTGTTTAAGATTTCTAAGCCTCAGTTTCATACATTTTGAAACTGAGATGATAATACAAGTATTGTCTTTCTAGTACTGTTGAAAGGCTTAAATATTACTGCATGTGTTATGTAGGCAAAGTATTAATTTAGTTCTTGGAACATAATAAACTTTCCAAAAATTGTGGTTATTATTCTTGTAACTGGGATGACCTCCACGCAGATTTGAGATGTACCTTGTGTGCTCTAGTCTATATCCGGAAGAAAAGTTTACCGCAGATCTTCCAGAGCCCAAGAAGTCCAGAAGTTTAGTGGTCCCTTCCCTTCTAAGCCCACAACTGTCTCCGACTTTCTGAGAGCTCATGATGATCTTCAGTCAGAAGCAGGCTCATTTTTTTCCTGTAACATTTTTTGGTAATTTTAGTGTTTTTGTGTTGAGTAGAAACCAGCCTGGGTGAGATGTCTGAAGCATAGAAATTGTGGAACCTTCTTGACCTTCATGGCAGCCTCGAATGTTAGAGTGACATTGTGACTAGACTGGAGTTTAGAGAAAAGCCGTCTTTAAATGTCTATGTTTCCCCTCCAGACCAGAAACTTCTCAAGCAGGAATTATTACCCAACAAAATACTGAGTTCTCCATCTAAAATAATCTGAATTCATGTTGCTTTTTACTGCAGTTTTTTCCTAGAATAATAAATGCCCATTGCAGTACATTTCAGTTACTAAATGGACCATTAGGTGATTTTCTCAGGACAAAGGGAATATTCAGGTTTTACATTTTTTGTGTGTGCAAAATAAATTACCTTCAATTTTAAAATGAGTCTTTCTAATTTCTATGAGTCCCATTAAGGTAAAAAAAAAAACATGGAAAGCTGTTATAACAGTGATATTCATAACAATGGCTTGAAAAAAACAGTGATCAAGTCCTAGCTCTGTCTTATGCAACTTGTGTGACATGGGAAAGTTATTCACCCTCTCTAAGCCTCCCTGACATCATCTATAAAATGAAGGGAGTAAGAGTGACACCTATTTCATTGGAAAGCTTATATGAGAAATCCAAAGTAAAATGTTTATCTTGGTATGTGGCACAAGAAAAGACTCAAATCGTAGTTGTTGTGTTGGGTCCTTTGAGGAGGAGATATCAAGGCAAGATTAGATGTGGAAGAGATTAAGTGGGGGATATTCCTGTGAAGGAGGCAGGTATGGGGGGAACTATCAGACTTCAATGATGATCTGGCACCTGAGAAAGGAAAGGAAGAAGAAAGTATAGGGCAGGGAGTTTCCTACTGCTGTACAGTGCTAAGAAAGTTTTTGCCAGGCTAATGGGAAGTGTTCAAGCCAAAGAGAGGTGCTACATCCCAGAGGAGAGGGCCAGGACTAGTACCCTGACGTGCTTAGTAATTGCTGGGAGTAGCCAAGAGAAGTATGTACTAGGTGCAAATACAATGGTGCATCCAAGGGGCAGCAGCAGGGGCTGTCAGGCAACTAGGCTTGCTAGGAGAGCTGACCAGGGAATTTACATGGCCACCACATTTATTTTTGTTGTTACATTAGAATAGATCAGAGCTGTCTCATTCAGTTGTGTGGATTAAGCCCTACAAAAGAACAGTGGTCAAGGGGCCAAGAGAGCTGAAATTCAATTTCAGTTCCATTTGCTATGCTGTGTACCTATGCATCAGGTACATCTGGAGAGAGGACATTTATCTAATTTACACAAAGTTGTATCAGGGCAGGGGTTCCGGGCCATGGAATCTTATGCTACACTGATGCCTAGAACCTTGAAGGATAGGAGTAAACATGTGCCTGTGCATACATGCGCATCCAGTTGTGAGTAGGAGGGGCACTCTGATGCAGGAATTTATAGGGAATCAAGGATGCCAACCAGAAGCTCCATTAGCATAGGATTAACCTACTCTGGAGAAAGGAAAGAATCTGGAGCATCCCTATACAACCAAAAATAGGCGTTTTGGTAATTAATCATTTGAATTTGTGTCTCCTTTATTGAAAGCAGCCAAACCCCTCACCTAGTGAAAATGGTGAAGTTCTAAAGATTTCATTTCTCTCAGTTCCTTTGTATTCAGCAGTGTCTGTGCAAATTGCCCATAATGTAAAAAGTATGGTGGAAAAGGCACACGGAAGGTTTCTGAGGAACTCTTTGTTTTAACACCAGGCATGATTCTCCACTGATTTTCAGAGTAATCTGTAACAAATATCCCCATGCTGGAAACAATGATTAAAAGCACCTTTTCATTTGACTCTTAAAATCAAAGGAGTGTAAGCTATTTAAAAAAAAAAAACTGGCTAGTGCCAGCCTTCCCAACCTTCACGAAATGAACAGCATGATGTCCCTTAATGACTCTGGATATCGGCTGTTGTTTTGTGTGCCACCAACATCTGGAGCAGGTTCATCCATGCTACGTTCACACCATGGTTATGAATTAGTTAACAGTCTACATAATCTTCCCATGTGCTGCAGCTAAGATTTTAGGCATTTTAAATCTAAATGAAGGCACTTTGCTTATCCTGTGTAAATGGAACTTACAAACAGAACTGCAATTTCATTTAATAGCTATAAACCATTACTCTAATGGTTTGACAAATACCTATGAGGATAGACTGCAATATTTCATCCAAGAAAGGACTGAATATTAAATAAATGTAACCTCCCAATAGGTTCTACTTTAACCCCCTACTAATTTTGGAGGGTGGATTTAAAAGCTGAAAGCATTTTAGAGTAAATGTTAGGGGACGGATGCAGCAGGTTCTGTGGTGCAGATTAGCACTTTATCCCAGTAATCACAAATCCTTTTTTCATCTTCCATTATCACTTCAAGCTCATCATTGTAAAGTGCAGAACTTAACTCAGAAGTTGGCAACACCATTGCTTCATGTCTGACATCCTGCTGGGGGATTTAAGCAATTAACTGATTCCTCTGTTCTTTGCTCATGCTTATTATTTTTTAGAAAAAACAAAAACAAAAACAACACTAAACATTTGCAGACTTCATCTAGGTTGACATCAATGGAGTCGAAAGTGCATGGTCCAATAAAATGGAAAGATAAATCACCTTTCCATAGTTACAGAATATGTCAAAGGCACCATTACTTGATTCAAAGAACAATGTGTCCTCAAGGGACTTTCAAATAAGAGGCCTTGTAAGCTGGAAAATTTGAAGGGTGTCTAGAACCAGGAAAATATGGTTTCTTTAATTATCTTCTATAATGAAAGATACTTTTGATTTTTGCTGTATCATAGAGTGGCAGAAAATAGGACAATGCCCTAAGGACAGATGTGTTCAAGGAGAAGTTCCATAAGAAAACAGACAATTTTCATTATAAGCATAATAAAGGTTTAGTTTCACTTGATTCATAAACTTTTTTTTTTGCTGAAGATATATCACTTACATGTACCACAAACGAACATTTATTATGATTCTAGAGAAAAAATAAAAACCTACAGGGTGGGTGGACCCATAAAATTGATCACGTTCGTAATAACCCAAGCAAAATGGCAGCAGCTACAAACCCTTTAATTATAACTGCTTTTTTAAAAAAGAAATCTCATGCTACTTGTAATGGCTGCTTTCATTCAGTGGTTTTGTTTTGCATTTGACAAGAGGAAAAATGTGCTGAAAGCTTTTGATTACCCAATAGCAATTACCAGAAATCCAATCAAAAGGCAATTTGGATTTTTAGAAAAGTGTGACTTATCAATTTATCCAATAGAGGTTTTCTTTTTTCTTTAGAAGCTAATTGGATGACAGTTTAAAAACTTTCATTTCACAGGAACACAGATTTTTGCTAATAAAATAAGCCAATAAACCAGGCCAGAGATATATCTTTCACTGTTGGAAAAAATGTCCCTGTCACTATACCTATTCATTTCTGAAGACTTTTCTTAATATCCAGATTTTCTTATATTCAGTTGCTGCACCTGCAGCATATCCAGAAACTGCTGTGAGGAGACCTTATTTTTCGTTGAGAAAGCAGGCATGGGGTGAAGCATTGCATTCTGATAAAAAAAAAAAAATAACATCCCTATGAATTTTCTAAATTGCATAATGTTTCTTCAAATGACAGGAAAAATACAAATACATATAATGAGCTGATTTGAGGCATGAATTAGCCCTCTTCGTAGCATGAGGGGATTTAAAAAAAATAGTACATGAAGCATAAGCCTCCTTCCTTCTCTCACGTCTCTCACCCCCCATCATTCCACTCTGGCCCAGCAACACATCTCATTTGTCTGCAGATGGAACTGCAGCTACCACCCAGAACAGAAACTACTAGTGTGTGTGTGTGTGTGTGTGTGTGTGTGTGTGTGTGTGAGAGAGAGAGAGAGAATATATGACACCCAGGTGTTGGAACATTTTTCCTCCCACAGAGATATACGTACACAAAGTACAGTGGGAAGGAGTGCTTCAGATTGAGAGTAAGGGTTCCCTTCCATTTTGAAACAGATCAGCTATAGACAAATTCAATTTCATTTCTGCATTTATAGGTACAGTTCCTAATGGTGTGCTTTTTTGTGTTTTTTTTCTTTCGAGAGGTTTTGTGATATGTGAAAGTTGAACTATTTCTAAGTCAAGGGAAGAAAGAAAGAAAAAGCTGCCTCTGCTATATTGAAACTTGCTATTCATTGGAACGATGCTGAAGGCAGAAGTGTACAATTGCTTGCCTTTCAATATTCCATTTGCAAGAACATCTTTTCATTGATCTCTGTCTGTATGTCCTGAAAGTATGTGGTGTTAATTTGTTTTTCGGAGATATAGATCACATAGTGTTGCTAACACTTACGCTTCCCATTAAGGTTCTTTGTGGTGATTTACTTCTGCTTCCTCTGCAGCAAATTCACATCCGTGATTGTAGACAAAACTCTATACAAATCCAGAAACCAACCAACCAACCAACCAAATAAACAAAAACCCACTTCCTGTGAAGGCTGAAGTCCAGCTACCTTCAGTGGCCATTTATTTCACAGTAGAGATATATTCTGTTCTGACATTCATGGGAACTTCAGTAATCATCAATGAGAGTTTCATCAAAGATGGTCATAAGTTCTTGTCTCATTTACTGAACTCCCAAAGAAAAGTGGAATATTTCATAATAAATGTTTTGCTAAGTTTTAAAATATGAGGGCATTTTGAAATTAAATTCTAATTCTCCACTTATTCAGATAAAATAAGTTAATAGATCAAGAGGATTTTTAAAAATTAATTTTTAATGCTACGATTTTTGAGTGCAGCAAGTCCTTCAAGTAGGAATTATATTTGCATTGCTGTATTTAACCCCTCCTGCCTACCCTCCTCCCAACAGCCCACTCAGACATATATTTTCCCTATTTCACAGATGTGGAAACTAAGGCTCAGAGAATTTAGATGATTCACCCATAGTCAGAACAGATTATAATCTTTGCCTATTACTTCAGTATTTATTCAGAATGGTTCTGAATGTTTCAAGTGAAAGAAGGTTATGGATTTAAATCTCACTGGGCTGATAAAACAGGCATCACATTGAGGGTTATATTACTATTTCCATGGCACTGGAATTTCATATGCATAAGGTGTTATTTTCTGACATTATGTAGCTTGATTTATTTTTATGGTAAGTCCATTGTAGAGTTTGATACATATTTAAACAAGAGAAGGGAAATTAAACCTTAAAAGATCATTTATATAAGATTAAAGAGGCTATCTTAAATACACACATGTGGAAAAGGGAAATGTTAACTAACTGCATTTCATATGTGAGGCATATTCTCTTCCTGCTCTTCTCTGTCTGAGAAGTTTTCCAATCACCATCTTTCCACTGAGAGAAAGGTGTTTGGCTCATCCTTTTTATTTGGCCTTGGAATACTGGTGGTATTACATATACCATGTATAAAATAATTCATTTAGTTAAAGATGGTAAAGGGAGGCCATTTTGTTGAAGAGCTTTAGAGTAACTTGGTGAAACTGGGCACATTTCAGAGATATTTTGTTTTGTTTCTGTTTTGTTTTTTTTCCTAGTCAGGTACACCTCAGGCTTTCATGGCAAGGTACCCAGAAAATGATACTACAGGTACAGCTGCCTGCCCCCCTTCTCTTTTGTCCATTCTAGGCCCTGCCTGACTACACTGGGGGCTGCTGGGATCTTGCCACACTTATGACCTATTTGCTGTGGTACATGACAAACAAGCTGGGAAGCTCTGGCTCTGTTTGGTAGGGAGGACTGACTTTCCAGAGAGTGGGCCAGAGAAGTCTAAATGATAGCTTGACAAATCTTAGGGTCCAAACTTTGTAGGACTTACATCCAAGTTTACCTCATTATTCCTCTTGCATCCCCTTCTCTCATCTTTCCCGTCCTTTTAGTATACTTTTTGGCCTAAGGCTAGAAACTTAAATTTACAGCAAAAGCACCCATTGATCCTCTTAGGCAGAGAAGCCTATGGACTCTTATCCTAGATGAGAGAGGGAAAATTTAAGTGAGTTTTTTTTAGGACAACTCCCACCTAACTTTCAGCGAAGGCTTTGCCTGCATTTTATTAACAGAACTTCTTTTACCATGTAATTATTGGAGTCATGCCACGGTCCTGCATAGAGCAATGCAAAGAAAAACCAACACTAGTAGGGAAACTTTACTCCTGGTCTTTTATTTGGCATTTTTGTTAATGTTTTTGGCAAAGGATGTGGGGTAATAGAACTATGGTGGGATAGTTCAAATAATGCTGTTGGAAATACTATTCTTTTTACTTTTCTACCTTTACCCTTTAGTGATCAATTATTTTCAGTGATTGAAAATATTTTTTTCTGTGAACGTTAAGGGTATACATTGACTGAATCATTTCGCTATGTTCTCCTGGATGTTCAAAGCATATTGGCACTTGAAAAAAATATCTGCTGACTAAATCAACAAATACCCTAGGTGTCATCAACAGTTCAGATGCAACAGGCAAAAATGAATATATTATGTCTCCCCATGTATCACCACAATCAATTCTGGGGCATTGCTCCTCTCTCAGTATCCCAGGTTTAAATCATCAGAGTCTTGTTAGACTTTCCCCCTCATCCTCTCTATCCAGTCACTGAGCTATTGACCCTCCCTTGGAATATTTCTTCCTTTCTAGTCTCTCTGCTGCCACTCAGTACATTCCTCATCTCCTTATGCCACACAAATGTCTTTGTTTCCAGACCCCTTTTCCAATTTCTCATTTAACACCCTAGTACACAAACCTGAGATGACTCTCCAGTTCCCATACACAATTTGAAATCCAAGACTCCAAAGCAACTGCTGCTCTTTTCCCTGGATGATTATATCACTCCCTGCCTGCTTATCTGATCATCTGACTGCTTCCTCTAGTTACCTGACTTTCTTTTTTTTTTTTTTTTGTCTTTCTTTTTTTAATGTTACATTCAAAAAATATGAGGTCCCCATATACCCCCCAACCCCCTCACTCCATTCCTCCCCCCATAATACCAACCTCCTCAATCATCATGAGACATTCATTGCATTCGATGAATACATCTCTGAGCACCACTGCACCTCATGGTCAATGGGCCAACTCATAGCCCACACTCTCCCACAGTTCATCCAGTGGGCCATGGGAGGACATACAATGTCTGGTAACTGTCCCTGCAGCACCACCCAGGACAACTCCAAGTCCCGAAAATGCCCCCACATCACATCTCTTCCTCCCACTCCCTAACCCCAGCAATCACCATGGCCACTTTCTCCACATCAATGTCACATTTTCTTCAATTACTAATCACAATAGTTCATGAATAGAATATCATTAAGTCCACTCTAATCCATACTCTATTCCTCCATCCTGTGGACCTTAGAATGGTTGTGTCCACTCCACATCTATATCAAGAGGGGGCTTAGACTCCACATGGATGCTGGATGCAATTCTCCTGCTTTCAGTTGTAGGCACTCTTGGCTCTCTGGTGTGGTGGTTGAGCTTCTTCACCTCCATGTTAGCTGAGTGGGGTAAGTCCAATAAACCAGAGTGTAGGAGTTGCAAGTCTGTTGAGGCTCAGGGCCTGGCTATCACATGGTCAGTCCAGAGATTCAAGTCCCCTGGGTATACATTAAACTCCAGCCCCAACTACAGTTCTGGTAAAAGTAACAGGAGAGACTTGTGGACAAAGATCATATATGAGACCAGCTCCATTACACAGAAACACCAACTCCAAAGTAGGGCCAAACTCCATCTGCCATGACCATAGAACCTGTGGATCTCTGTAGCCCTCAGAAGAACCAATACCTGGGGTTGTATCTACTTTATCTGTCTCTGGGACTCTGCTCAGGTGTGCATAAGGGCAACCCCTCTGACAACCTCCTGGCTCTTTTTGGAGACTCATAGCCATAAAAACTCATTTGTTCTTTCCATTTCCCCCTTTATTCAGGTCAAAAAGCATTTTTAATTCCTGGTATTATATATAGACTGAGATATCCTAGAGCTGCAGGGTGCCTAAGAGTTACCTCCTGAGAGTCTCCATGTTGCTCAAATGTGGCCAGTCTCAAAGCCAAACTCAGCATGTAAATGTGTTGCCTTCCCTCCGGTGTGGGGCGTGACTCCCAGGGATGAGCCTCCCTGGCGCCGAGGGATTACTACCAAGTACCAGCTGATGATGTAACTAGAAAATGACTTTGAATAAAAGGGTCAACTCGAACCAGCAGAATATCTCAATCTGACTTTCTCTTAGTACTTGCTGTAGTCAGTCCTGGTTTCTTTTTAGTAACAATATTCCCTACACAGAGAAATCATTCATTCATATAACCAATTTATAAAATACCTATTTAAGTTCAGGCACTATGCTTAAGTTAGTGGCCCACAGTGAACCAGACACAGTCTCTGTCCCTTCCCTGGAGAAGTTTTTTATCCCTTCCCTCCCTTCTGTCTGTCTCAGTCCTATTCATACTTTAAGATCCAGTCACTTACATGAGGCCTTCACTGACCTCCCTTACCCCAGGCAGAGCAAACTTTTCTCTGAATTTCTTCAGCATTTACTGTTCTTACTTCATAAATTGACTACTGGTTCAGTCAACAAACTTTTAAGTACTCACTATATTCCAGAGACTTTGTTGCTTTCTATGAAGAATATAAATTCATAAAATACATAATTTCTTACTTTGAACTGCTTTTAATAGTTACACAACTGATAATAGGAGCAAGTGATGGCCTATAGGGTAGTGGGCAAGAATGCATGTTACACAGACCCTCTGCACAGTGTGAACTTGCTCCGTGGTTATCATTGTCAGTGCTACTTGAGGACACACAGTAGGAAGTGGAGCTAGTGTTGGAACTGTGGCCCTTTGACTTTGAAGTCCAACCTCCTCTTTAACAGTCATGGACTGTATCATCTCTCTGTATTCTCCTGAGTACCTAAAATATATTGGCACTTGAGAAATACTTGTTGAGTAAAAGAATATGCCCTCTCTTTGTGAGTGGAGGAGGCATCTGGTTTCCAGAAGGTGCAGTGGCTTCTGGGCTAACAGGTGGAGATTTGTTGGGAAAGGCACTATTTTCTGTTCAGTAAAAAGATATGGTAAAGAGACAGAAAATACCATATTTATTTCCAATTGTAGACCATCTGAATGGATGAGATGTTGTTATAAAATGCTAAAAAATTTAGAGAATCTTCTGAGATAATGATTCTTGTGTGAAAAAGCAGAGCCAGAACATGAAAAACAATACAAGTGTTGAGAAAATAGTTTTGGTTGCTTATGATGTAAAATTTCACAAAGGTCTTTTTATTCAATAAAATGAATACAGAGACAGTACCTACTTACACACACATGAGCATATATACACACACATTTTGAGGGGGGGGTGGTCAAATTAAAAATAAAGAAAAAATATTACTACCAGTCTAATAGAAAAGACAGACACAGACAAACATGCTTCTAATATAAAGGATATATACCACCCAGCTTGAACAAATCCTAATATATTTTGTCAAATATTTTGCTTCAGGAATTGTTTCAGAAAATAAAACTCTGCAGATGATATCTAATCCTCTGATGTATTTCTCTTTGATTGCATTCTAATTTCTCCCTTTCCAAAGGTAGCTTTTTTCCTGAGTGTTGTATTTAATCAGTCCTAGGCATGAATTCATACTGTTCTATGAATTCTGTAAGTATATCTGTAAGTGATATAGATTTTTTTTATTTTAAAAAATTAATGTGTATCATTCCACCACCTGCATTTTATGTTTTTTTTCCTGTAGGTATATGTCATCTTAGTTCTTTCATATCATTTATATATATCCCATTGTGTGAACATACCACAGTTTTTCTATTGTTTCTTATAAGCAGGGGTATTTCCAGTTGTTCACTTTTAAAAAAAGAACTTGGGGAGCAGATGTGGCTCAAGCCGTTGAGTGCCTGCCTCCCACATGGGAGGTTCTGGGTTCAGTTCTCTGTGCCTCCTGAAAAAATAAAAACAAAAAATAGGCAAAACAAATGGTAAAACCAACTCAGGAAAGCCATTGGGGCTCAGTGGTTGAGTCCTGACTTCCCCCATATGATGTCTTGGGTTCAATCCCTGGTTCCTGGTGACTCAAAAAAAAAAAACACAAAACTTGCCAAATTTGAATCTAGAATACATAAAGAACTGTCAAAACACAATATTATATAACAAAAAGTCCAATTAAAAATGGGCAAAAGACATGAAGAAACATTTTACTGAAGAGGATATACAGATGGCAAATAGTGCATGAAAAGGTGTCTAGCAGAGCAGGTATAGCTCGGTGGTTGAGTGCCTGCTTTGCATGTGTAAGGTCCTGGGCTCAATCCCTAGTACCTCCTAAAATAAAAAATAGTGTAACATCACTAGCCATTAGGGAAACGCAAATTTACAACTATAATGAAAGATCACTAAATGGTTATTAGAATGGCTAAAATAAAAAAAAGTGTGATAATACCACTATCAGTGAGACTGCATAGAAACTGGATCATTCATACATTATTGGTGGGAATGTAAAATTTACAGCCACTTTGTGAAATAGCTTTTCAGTTTCTTTTAAAACTAAAATTAGCTTGCGGTATGACCCAGAAATTGTATTCTTGGGTATTTATCCCAGATAAATGAAAACATGTTTGGGCAGAAACTTGTATACAAATGTTCATAGCAGTTTAATTCACAATAGCCCCAAACTGGACACTGCCCAAATGTCCTTCAGTAGATAAATTATTAGGCAAACTGTAGCTCATCCCTACCATGGAATACTACTCAACAAAAAAAGGAGTGGATTATTGGTGTCTAAAACAACCTGGATGAATCTCCAGGAAATTATGCCGAGTGAAAAAACATATATCAGAAGGTTATCTATGATATGACTCTTTTTATATAACATTCTTGAAATAACAAAATTATTGATATAGATGTCATATTAGTAGTTTCCAGGGATTGAGAATGAAGCGGGTAGTTGGATGGGATTATTTAGGGGTACCATGAGGGAAGCTTGTGGCAACATGGCAGCTTTGTATTTTGATTGTAGTGGTAACTATATGAAGCTCTACTTTATAAACATGCTAAAAGTATATTATAGTCATACACACAGATGTATGCATGTAAAACAGGAGAAATCTGAATAAGCTCTCTGGATTGTATCAATATCAAGTTCTTGCTATTGATATTGCACTATATTCATGTAAGAAGTTAACATTGGGAGAAGCTGAGTGAAAAGTGCAGGCAAACTCCATGTAGATTTCTTTAGAACTTCCTATAGATATATAATTATTTCTACATAAAAGGTAAAAAAAGAATGCTGCAGTGAACATTTTTGTGCATATCTCCTTATGTAATTGTGAGAGATTTTCCCTAGCTTATATGCCTAGAAATAGAATTTATCAAATATTATCAAATATTATTTCTATGTTGTGCTAATTTATGATACCAGTATTACTACATGGTATGAATGCTCATTTCTCTAAATTGGTGCCCAGATTTGTCATTGTTAGATTTTTAAGATTTTTTTCTACGAGCTTTCCTTTGAAAAATTTTAAATGGACAAAAATGTTGAAAGAATAGTAAAATGAAACACATGTACCCTTAGATATATATCCACAATATAATTAACTCAGTCAAAAAATAGTATTATCTAAGTAAACAGTATACATTTTATTTTTCAAAAACTGTCCCCAAAATATCCTTTATGACTGTACTTTTTGTTACTTGTTATACCTCTTTAGTCTCTTTTCATCAGTTTTCAACTTCTTCTGATCTTTCAAAGTTGATATTTCTGAAGTGTCAAAGTCTATTGTCTTGTAGAATGTCCACAAATTTGGATTTATCTGATCGTGTTTTTTGTTTTAATATTCAGATTAAATATTTTTGGGTCAAGAATAGTATGTTGATGATGTTGTATGCTTCCCATTGCTTTCAACAGGAGTGCATAATGCCAGTTTTCCCATTATTGTTTACATTAGGTTTGATTATTTGATTAAGGCAATGTTCACCAGAATTTTCTATAGTAAAAGTATGCTTTACCTTTATGACCTGTGAGTAAACTGTGGGAGTAATTCTTTCTGAATATCCTATTCCCTCAAAACCTTTCACATGATGATTATAACATCCATTGATGATCTCCTCTCTAGAATCTGTTGCTAATTATTGACTTCTATGGTTGCAAAATGTTGATTTTCTAATCCTATATTCTTTCTATATTTATTAGCTAACATTTTAATATAAAGAACAGCTTTAACATCCCCTTCCACCTTTATGATGTATCCCAATGGACTTATGATTATTTTTTATTCAGTGAGTATAATCCATTGCCATCATCATCATTATTATGATTTGATGCTCAATTTATCCCAGTTAGGCCAGTTGAAACCTCTTCAAGCTGGCTTTGTGCTGTTTATTATTTTTTTTACATGTCCTCATCAGTCTTTGAGTATTTCTTTGCTTTATAACTGAAGATGATGTTACAGACTCATCATGTACTTTTCCATCCCAATCCTAGACAATGGTGTTTAGAAACCAAGATCTATGCATTAGTGGTACTCATTGTTCTGTGTTGTCATTGCTTCTTAGTTCACTCAGCAGACCAATCAAGGAAATGTATTAAAAGATAAAATAATGAATTTATACTAAGACTACCAATTCAAATAAAAATAAGAGAGTTTTCATTTCCCAAATCGCACATTTGTATCTCCTTTCTCCTACTTCTCCCCAAAATATTAGTATATTTCTGAGTTTTCTCTATCTTATCATACTTATAAAATAGGTTTAGAATTACTATCCCACTATCCTATCAAACACAAACCTAAGCAAAGTCCAAGATTTATCTGCAGTTATTTTTGTCCTTAAAATTATCCCATAAAGTTGTACAGGTAGGGTACTGAATCCAAAGCATACTTGAATTAGATTTTGCCTTTTTCCCTGCATGGCCATGTAGTCTATTTAATATACATTTTGTGCAGTTTACCTTGCTTTTGTTTGTTTTAAATTTTAGGATTTTCTTTTTTGGCTTTTTAAATTTAGTATTATTTCATTGAGTATGTGAAACATCTTCAAGGTTCAAAAGTCAAAACTTTGTAAAGGCAAATTAGATAAGTTTCATTTTCATCCCTATGCTTTAGGTGTATAATTTAAAAAGCAATTCTGGTAGCAATTTTTTGGACATATTGAAGGAAGGAAGATCTAGTTTCTGCTGAGATTTGGATAGGATAAATATAGTGGCTGCATAACAAGAAAGCTGTGTAGCTTTCTCTAGCAGAGATCAGTAGTCACAGAAGAGAGGCTAGGAGAGGGCTTGGAGTAGAGTGCTCAGACCTGGATTTGTAGTAGATCATGCCACTCACTTGTTCTGTAGACACACTTCTATAAGCTTGGCTTCCTGCTATGTAAAATGGAGTAATGGTACTCATCTGTACTAAGTTGAATTCTGTACCCTAACAAATGGTATGTTTTTCATCTCAACCACATTCCTGTTGGCATGAACCCGTATATAATTAAGGCCTTTTGAAGATGTTATTTATTTATTTTTATTTATTCCCCCCCTCCCCCTGTTGTCTGCTCTCTGTGTCCATTCGCCGTGTGTTCTTCTGTGATGCTTCTATCCTTATCAGCAGCACTGGGAATCTGTGTTTCTTTTTGTTGTGTCATCTTGTGTCAGCTCCCTGTGTGTGCAGCACCATTCTTGGGCAGGCTGCACTTTCTTTTGCGCTGGGCGGCTCTTCTTACAGCGAGCACTCCTTGCGTGTAGGGCCCCCCTATGAGGGGGACACCCCTGTGTGGCATGGCACTCCTTGCGCGCATCAGCGCTGGCATGGGCCAGCTCCGCACAGGTCACGGAGGCCCAGGGTTTGAACCGCAGACCTCCCATGTGGTAGGTGGACGCCCTAACCACTGGGCCACGTCTGCTTCCCTGAAGATGTTATTTTTAGTTAGGTTGTGGCCCAGTTGGTTCAGCGTAGGCCTTGATCTGTTTTACTGGAGTCCTTTCTAACCAGAAGAAATGAGCACACAGTCAGTCAGCTAAGACCACAGGGAAGAGTCAGAAGACACAAGCCAGCACAAACTGGAAGAACAGACACAAGGAAAGAGAAATTTTCGAATGACAGGAAGCAGAGATGCAAGCCATGGACATCCAGTGATTGTGGCAAGCTAGCACCAGAACACTACAGATTTTGGAAGCATAACCTTGCTGCTGCTCAATTTTGGGCTTTCAGCATCAAAGCCATGAGAAAATGAATGCTCACTGTTTAAGCCAACTCATCATGCTATTTGTCATAGCAGCCTAGCAAACCAAGATACCATCTCACAGAGTTATTGTGAGAATAGTTTTTATATAGCTTTTAGCAGCTCTTGGCAGTGCTTTAAAAATGTTTGCTATCAAAATATTATTATATTATATCATAATAATATCATTATTGTACAAACCCAGGGTTGAAGAATGATAAGATGGGTGATAGGCACAGGAATACAGGAGAGCTCAGAAAATCTTACAACAGATAACTACAGGATCATGTCTGGTGTGGTAGACAGAATTCTCATATGGCTTCTGGAGCTTGCTGGCCCCTAGCATATGCATTCCTCCTGTTATTAAATCAAACTTCTAGCTTGGGTACTGCCGCAAAAGGATTTTGTAGATGTAATTAAAGTTAGGCGATTTAGAATAGGGAAATTTATCCAGAGAGGCCTGACATGATGACATGAGCCCTTTAATAGCTGAAAGTTTTCTCTGGCTGGTAGCAGAAGAATTCAGAGAGGGATTTCAACATGAGGAAAGTGGATGTGATGGAATGCAGGCAGCCGCTATTGCTAAGAGTGCCCCTGGCTGACAGTCATCAAGAAAATGGGGACCTCAGTTCTCCATCCATAAGGAATTGAATGCTGCCAACACCCTGAATGAATTTGGAAATGAATTCTTCCTCACAGTGTCCAGACAAGAACTCAGCCGAGCTGACATGCTGATCCCAGCCTTGACACCCGGAGGAGAGAACCCAGGCATGACATACTAGGCTTCTGGCTTAAAGTATTGTGAGCTAGTAAATGGATGTTGTTTTACACTGCTAATTTTTCTGATAATTTGTAATGCAAAATGAATAACAACTAGAGCTGGGTGTTAAAGTATGTGGGTTGTCATAGGAATTTTTATTGAGCTATGGAGGTAAAATTTTGCCTGGATGCCTTTTTCACTAACTACTTGACTGGGAGCATGCACATTCCCATCTGCAAAAATCACAAGAATTGTTCTCTCTTCTCTTGAAGGTTTCACCTATCTCTAAATGGGTTATTGGCATAGATAAAGGCAAAGTTTGGAATTCAATTCTAGTTCATAATGATAATGCTGCATATTTTATTACTTCATATAATGTTTTGACTTGAGTCTTATGTTAACCATATTAAAAGATGCTTATACAATATAATAGCCCTAGTACCTTATATTTCACGAGGCCTGAATGTGTCTGCACAATATGAACTTGAATTAAACCCCTGCTCTTAATGTTGGCTGTTGACTCAGTCAAACTTAAGTTTGCATTTTTAATTCATCACTTAGTTACTTTGCCACTTGTGGCAAGATACTTAGTTCTTCTACATCTTAGTTTCTTCAACCAAAAAACAAGGATAAGGCAAGGCTATGTGAAAGTTTATTAAGTGAAAAAAATATGCAAACCTATACGTAGTGTTTGTATGTAATAAGCAAAAATCATTACCTACTCTAAAAATCATTACCTGTCAATGCTTCAAAAGTGAATTAGGCATGGTCCCAGCCTTTAAGAAAACCAGCTTAGAAAAGGAGATGAGACATATTAACAATGTAGTTATTATGCAGGAAGAAAAGTTTAATTGTCCTGAAAGCAGCACAGGTAAGGGACTGGGAACTCAGATGTGGTATCTGAATATTTTCTGTTTAGTCATTGTGCATTGACCTTCCACCAATGGTCTACTTTTTGACAGTTTTGCATTGTTTGTTACCTGCTGTTTACGAGATGCATGTTGTAAGAGGAGACTCCCTGGAGCATGCTTGAGGGGCAGGGTACAAAAGCCATTTTTCCTTTCTCTGGCAGTGCTGTTTGGCTTTGGGCATATGGTGAGGGCAGTGGGATTTGGAAGAGCTCAGGTAATATATACCTGACTGGTACAGGCCAAAGGACAAAACCTGTAAAAAAAAGTAGTTCTTCAGATTAAGGCTTCATTCTTCTAAAAGTCTCCCTTTCCTCATAAAAATATCTTCTATATTTTCTTGATTTTAAGACAGCATCCATTAGAAGGTGTACAATTGTTTTAGTAACAGTTTGTGTGTGCTAGTCGAGGGCAGGGAAGACACAAATACATGTACATGTGCACATATACAATATATTTTAATTTCAGTAATGTTAAATGTTAAGGTGACTGCTTATCTAATAATGAAAGAATTATATTATTCAGCAGCCATCAGAGTACATTGCACTTGTGTACAGAGTGACTCCAAGATTCATTCATATATACATTCTTTCATTCAACAAATATTCAATGAATGGTTGTCATACAATCTTCAGGGCTGTGATTGGAGTAGTAGAAGTCACAGTCCACGTAAAGAGGAGCTCTAAAGTTAGACATTGCAGTTCCATTACAATGTAGTGAGGTAAATATTGTTAGAGGCAGATACAAGAGGACGCTATATCACCAAGGATATAGTAGCTAAATGCCTGGGCCATAGGAAGAGAGGAAGTGATTATTTAAGGCTGAGTGGGGTCTGTTTGTCACACTTCAATCCCTTCAGAAAAAATCCAAACAAGTGAGGGCTATGGCCACAGCTCTGCTCTAGGTGACTTCATTTTTAGTGTCTGGCTGGACCAGTGATTATTTCAGCCATTCTGACCTGCAACTCTTTATCTTTATTTCTATACTCCATTTTTTTCTGCTGCTACTAAACTTCCAAATTGTGTCTCAGACTACCCTTTTGAGAAACATTTGGGAACTACAGTTTACTGGTCCAACATCAGGTTTTACCCTTAGTTAGTATTCGGGATGGAATAATGTCCCCACAAACGACAGGCTCAGGTACTAACCTCCAGTCCTGTGGGTGTGAATTCATTTACAAATAGGGCCTTTGCAGATGTCATTATCAGTTAAGGTGTGGACTCATTTGTGAATAGGATCTTTAAAGATCCTATTTAGATGAGGCCACTTTGAGTCAGGGTATGTCTTAACCCATATGACTGGAGTCCAAATAAACGAAATTCAGATGCCCTCAGTCAGAAGAAGCCAGAAGTAGCAGAAATCAGAAGAGAGACACAAGGAGAAAGAGGTGGCCATGTGATGGAGAAAGCAAGCCCTGGAAATGCTAAGAACTCTTGAAGAAAGCAAGCCCTACCACCACGTTTATGTTGCATTTCTGCCTCCAAAATCTGGGATGTTAAATTGCTTTTGTTCAAGTCCACCCATTGTGTGTATTTGTCATAGCAGAACTGGCAAACTGCATTGGCCATGTCTACTCAATTGTTTCCTTGTACTGAATTGGCCTAAGCCCACTCTCCTATGATAGGGGAGAGTAAACTATCTAGAACACGTCAGTGTTGTGAGGGGCAGGGAGAAGGGGGTTAGCAGAGAGAGGAACAATGGAGGAGATGTTCATGAATTATATTTTACCTATTGTGATGGGGATGATAATACCTACCTTATAGGGTATAGTGAGATGAAATTACAGAGAATGTGTAAATATTCCCTGGACATTGATGGCACAAAATAAACAGTGGATAAATGGTTATTTTCTTCCAATACCCATTTGATAAGTAGATTCTGCCAGAGAGATTTTGTTTTCCCCAGTAGAAGATATAGAAACTACCTTCCACAGATGTGTTCAGATCAGCTTCTAGAACATACCTAGATAACTGGACCGATGATAGTTGAATTTTTTTGAGAATTTCATGAAGGACTGACTTAACTGCCATCACCTGGCCTTTCTCAACATATGTCTGGGTAAGGGTGCAATCAGGAGGCTTATTCTGACAATCTCATGCTATGTGAGGAACTGCTGCATTTTTATGGCAGATAAAATCTTTTGGAATGTAGGATATTTACAAAATAGTGTGAGTGTGTATATGCACCTGTGTGTGTGGTATGTGTGTGTGAATGTTTAGGTAGAGTATTGGAGTAAGGGGGAATCAGAGGAGGGTGGGGCATTTTAAAGGGTGATGCTGATAATCCTAATAATGTCTGTATTGGGGAGCAGATGTGGCTCAAGCAGTTGGGTGTCCACCTCACACATGGGAGGTCCCGAGTTCTGTTCCCAGTGCCTCCTAAAGAAGACAAGCAGATGCAACAAACTGACACAATGAGACGATGCAACAAACAGACAACGAGCAGACACAACAAACAGGGAGTGGATGTGGCTCAAGGGATTGGGCACCTGTCTCCCACATGAGGTCCCGGTTTGGTTCCTGGTGACTCCTAAAGATTAGTGAACACAACAAGCAGACACAAAAAGCAGACACAGTGAGCAGACATCAAGCAGGCTGACAAGGGAGCCAGCTTGTGGGGGGGAGAAGGGAAAGTTTCTGTATGGCTTAGGTCACAGATAAATAGTATATATGGTCTTTGATCATTGCCATCATTTTAAAATTCTTTGTATATCTTTAAGCACATTTTTGCTAAACCATATCTTGCATAAATATAGAATATATAATTTCTTACTCTGATGCCCAGTTCTGTTCATGGGTGCCCAGGAGAGGTACTTTCTCTCTATGGATTCTCCTGGGGTCACTTTTGGCCTACTAGAATGGATTTATTAGTGTATTTAGCTAAGGCAGTCAGAAGGAGACATAATTCAAGGAGTAAGCTCAAACTGTAATCAAGAATAGAAGCTAAGGTCAGTTCTTAGTAGCAGATACTACACGTCAGATCCAGTGGCATGCACAAGCCAAAAAGAGTAGACAAAAGGTAAGAAACCATTGCTGAGAGTATTGGAGACAGTGTGGGAAGTAGACCTTAGGTGCTGGTTTTGTTATTTCTAGCACTTGGTAAACAGCAAGCTTAAAGTTATATGATCAGCTCACCTGCAAGTCATATAGTTCTTAATTATCGTAATTCCATAATGCAATTCCTAGGATTTTGGAAGTGGACCACTCACTTTGCTTGACTAGAAGTGGCCTCAATTTATTTTCAGTCAAAAAATATTTGAATCATAGATATACAAGGGAGAAAGGGACATTTGAGCTCAATTTCTATAACCATTGCTGAAATTCAAATCCCTCTTGAACATCTAAAAAATTGATTATCTTGTGCAATGGGAAACTCACGCTATCTTAAAAATAAAATATTTTATATTTCTAAGACTCAGAAACTGCAAAAATATTCCATTTCATATTGCATTTTAGTCTGTTGGAGTTGATGTTCACATCCATCTCTCCTAGATTTTCTCTCTGAAGCCATGAGAACAAATTTTGTCATCTTGTATGGAAACTGTGCTGTGTCATACATAAGTTGTCAGGTAATTTCATTAAGTTAATTTCATCAACATCTTTGAAGTAGCTCTTTGGGGATGGGGTGGGGGAGTTTAGTGAAAATTCAAGGTTCATTCACGAATCATCGTTTATGCAGTATGCCTGTAATTAAGCAAGGAGGCTGACTAATTATGAAATGAGTCTCATTATCTTAGCATAATTCTATATACATGGAATCAATTCATATGGGAGATAGAAACTCCATCTTTGATGGAGCCATCCTGAAAGATCCTGAATCAAAAGCAATTATTATTTGTGAGCCACTGAATTCAGAGAATTTTTAAGTTCAGTGGGCTTCTTTGGATTATAGATTCCATAAAGCCAGATTAACAATTGCTTTGCCTTAAATTTGGAAGTAGCTAATTGGAGCTGGGTTATAAAAGCTGACTCTCTATCCATACTATATGTCTATTTTGACTGCCTTCATCTATAAATCACTGTGACCGGACAGGTGCCTTTCCTAAATAATTCCCTATGCAGAGGTATATATTAAAAACAGCTTGTCAAATTGACTAGGTGGGAAACTTGATGTTGCCTGGTCCATCTCCCTACACAGACACATTTTGACACAGTGTATTTGAGTGCTAATAATGACATTAGAAGATGTTGAGAAGAGATCTAATTCAGCATGCAGAAGTGACTTTGCTGTCATCTCCTATTTTCTGCGCAATTGACAGCAGATACTTGGGGCTGAATTTTTATTTCAGGTCAAATTTCCAAGGCATGAGGCTGTCTGTTAGAAACAGATAAGACCAAAACCAATACGAAAGCACTTGTTGGAAGTGTCAGTGGTGCTGAGAATTTGAAAGGGATGCTTCAGTTTTCTGTTTAGGACATGACATAACAACATATGTTTTAGCAGCAAGAAAATCCAACCAGCAGTTCCTTGTCAGTTTTCCATAGTTCCTACTGGGAAGATTTCAGAAGAGAAGTCTGATTTCTTTAGGAGAAGAGATGATTTTTTAAAAACTAGCATAGCCTCTTTTATCATTTTATTTTCACCTATTCAATATTTCCTAGAATATTTTAAATAAATCCGATTTACTAGTATATTTTAAGCACAAAGACCAATAAACCATACTTCATGACTTTTATTATCAAACAGCAAATAAACCTGCATAACTGCATCTAATGAAGAAAGAAAGGTTGCAGATCAATAAAGTTAAGGGATTATCAAATCATTCAGTTCTGTTGACCCACTGAATTAAATGGGAAAACTCAGGTATGTTTTAAAAACTACTTTGTACATGTTCTGGATTAAATTCTAGATAACTAACACTCCCTAGGCTGGCAAGCATACTTCTTCCTACACCTTGAATATGCCAAGTTAATATTCACCCAGTCAAGCTACTGTTAGCAACACCATTTTATTGCTAAGAACTACTGATGCCTAGATAATCTTTGTCTCTTAAAGTTTAAATTTGAACTACTTCCACCAAAAGCAAGAGTTTGTTTTATCAATGGAACAGAAGACTCAATAACAAAGTGTTAATATTTTGTATGAGTTCACAATCCTAAACTTGACAAAGTTCTTTCCTTAACAGAATTCTTAGTACCCAAGGGCACCGTGGTTACCACACACCTAAACTACCATGCAAGTGTTTCTCTTCTTTTCTTTTATGCCTCCTTTATTTTTATTAGTATTACCACTTAAACATTTCCTGTGGCATTTGAATTAAAATTTGTCATTTTGTTTTTCTCTCCAAGAAAGAGTGATTTAAAGCCCAACCATGCACAGCACATAAAGATATTATTTGATGTGGTACCCTCAACCATTCGTCATCATAGATGGTTCATTCTTTGAAATAGAACACTTGGGGAACCCTAAATTCCAAACCCGAAACTACCTCACAGCAGACCCGATTTGCAGTTTGTAACAGAAGTGAACCCTCCCGGACTCATTTATCTCTGGAGACTCATGTCTCATATCTTTCTCATTTTCTAGCAGCCTGGCCTCTGGGATCAGTGCTTTACTTCCTTTGCATTTCTTATATGTAGCTAGATTTCTTTTCAATACTCTACATAAACAATAGATTTTACAACATGATAGCCGCAGGCCTTTCTGTGAAGTGATTTCTTTCAAGAGTCTGTAAAATTGTCATTACTTTGGTCTGTACTTAATTCAAATTGCATAAGGTAAATCTGTGAAGCTATGGACCTATTTTCTTTTAAATAAACAGGCAGAATTTTTTTCAGCATCTGAGTGTTGACTTTTAAAAAGTAAGCTCTTTGGCAAGCTATGTACTGATTCCAGGAATTCTGCCATTGCTCAAAAATTTTCTCAAGTTGAATTTCCTTTGGAGATTGTGTGCAATTTTTTTAAGAATACGCTTCATTGTTTTCTAAGATACCTACTCATTAATTTATAGTCACTTACCATTGTTTGCCAATAACACTCTTACCCTCTTCTATTAATTATCTGATTATAAGAATTGATTGTAAGCGAATATTGTTCATATCTAAACAATAAAACCTGCCCTCAAAGGAAAAGAGCTATGCCACAGTGGATAGTGAAAGGAATGAGTCTGTTTCCAGATGGAATTTTGAAAGAGCTGTTCCAAAATTATTTTAATCTATGGGATCATCCCAAGAATAAGTGAATTTCCTCTCATGGTCCCAAGTGGGTCTACAGTACTGCAAACTATTTGGATAAGCTTTGTATATTCATTTAAGAATATGAATATGCTTTAAATACAATGCATTTTTTTCTTTGGTTGATCATTTTAATTTTTGACCTTCCAGTTAGCTCAGAGAAATGAGGGATACAAGCCACCTGGTTTTCTCATTTCTGTTGGTAATGTTTTCCATCAACTGTTTGCTCCCTAAGTACATCCAGATGAATGTGTGTGGGCGCACACACACACATCCCAAAACACTGTCAAAAACTCTTGAATGCATTGTAAGCCAATTTCTGCCTCTTCACGTAGCTGACAACTTGCATCTCCCATTTGCCATAATCATTTCCTGTAGCTCCCTTGTGGCTGTGCTGTGGGAGGCCTCCCCTAAGTACGGAGAAGGAAAACAGCAATTTATCTGGGCATGTTTGTCATTGGAGGATTCCTTTGTTTCCAAAACCTTGATGTAAGCTTTTTGTCATGCCACGGGTCATTTTGTAAAGTTGTAACTGGAAGATATGATGAGCTACTCTTTTTGGAGAAAAGCAAGAGGGAAACAATCTTTATTATACAAGTCAGTGCCTTGCAAAACATTTCTCCAGATAGTTAGTAGGCTTCTCCAGCTCATGCATAAAGCAGAGCATGACTTTCCTCCATGTTTTTCCTCCAGGGCATGGAGAGGGAGGAGGAGCAGGTCAATAATTAACTTGTAGGATGAGTGCTCACCCTTAGCTGCAGAGAGGAGCAAACAGTGTATGGTGATTTGTGGTCATTTCCAAGTCATCTACTGACTGAAACTGGAATTCTCTGGATGATTTAAATGCTGCTGAGTCGGGGTTGAATCAGGAGGGATTTTCACCTATCTCAGATTCAAATCCTTGTAGGCACAGAAGTTGAGCCCAGTGTGAAGAGAAGTGTAGCTGTGTAGTGAGAGGTCAAATATCTGTGAATGAATCCCTGCTGTACCACACACTGTTGGATGTTACTTAGGAAATTCTTTTGTACTGAGTAGATTACCTAATACATTTACCCCAATATTAAATATCTGAGAAAAAATGGATTTAGTTCAGGAAACTCTATTGTCCAAAGAGACATTATGAAAGTATAAACCTTAAACAACCGATGCCATTTGTGATTTTTAACCAGCTAGAGTGGGTTTCTTTCAAAAGTTAATATTTATCTTGCCATAATATTTACCTTCACATGGTAAGTGCTGCTATTTTCCCATGACTGCAATGAAGAATTGTGGTAAGATAAACTCACCTCCATAAGATAAATGTCAGATGTTTAATGAAAATCACTGGAAGAGCATTCCAGGTTTACTTTGAATTTGCCGAGGTTCTGGCCCTCCTCCAGTAAAATTTAACTCACAAAATTTTCCAGATATGAATCTCTGTGTTAAAAAACTGGGGATTATAAGAAATGAATTCTGAAAGGGTAAATGCCTTAGTGAAAAGATGGCTGGTCTGGAACTGTAGAGATGTGAATTTTCTTCATTGTTCTTGGCGTCAGTTTCACCTGTATAATGAATGCATTTACCCAGGTGGTCACCAAGATTCTGTCCTCTTCTAAGGGTTCTGTGATTTTATCTTAATATATTGTTTCAGTGTCCTGGTTGCCAAAGGAAATGAGTTGGCTTAAACAATGGGAATTTATTGGCTCATGGTTTGCGGTTAGGCGAAGTCCAAAATCAAGGTGTCTTCAAAGTGATGCTTTCTCCCAGAACTGTGGTATTTTGGGGCTGGCTGCCAATGATCCTTGGTCCTTGGCTTTTCTGTCACTTGGCAACACATATGGTGGCCTTTCCTGGCTTCTCCCTTCCCTTCTGGGTTCCACTGATGTTCAGCATCTGGCTGCTCCCTCTGGCTTTTATTCTCGGTTTGACTTTCACTCTGCTTATAAAGGATTCCAATAATATGGATTAAAAACCAACCTGATTCATTTGGGCAACATCTTAACTGAAGTAACATCTTGAAGAGATCTTCTTTATAATGGGTCAATATCGACAGGAATGGACTAAGTTTAAGAACATGTTTTTCTGGGATATAAAACTCCAAACCACTATACATATGATCTGATTAAAGTCCATTTTCCATCGTATATTTCATAACCAATATTTTTGGTATAAAACACTAGAAGTGATTTTGGGGATAAAAGAGATCTGATGTGTGTCAATTGCCAGCATGAAGTCACAACATATTTCAGAGAATACAACAGATACATAAAAGTCTACTCTTATCTACACATAGGTATTTTCCAAGAAGAGATGGAGAAGAGATAAAGTACTTGGTTGATTCTGGACAATCTGATTTATGATTCTAAATATTTAGGTCTGTTTTTCATACAGAGATGTAATGGAACTCTCAGGGCTCTTTGTTGAGGTAGTATAGACCTGATGTTCTAGAGTAGATTGAAGATCCTCTTTCCCTGGCTGTAAACAGAAATATTCCTTTTTTTTTTTTACATCTATTTAATGTATTGGATTATCAGATCTAATTTGGAAGTAGGATTCCGCTTCTCTAAAAGGTTTCAAACCTTTAGGTTAGGCAACACCATTTCCATTTCTCATGATATTAAACACACCAGGATTCGCATCCCACCTTCCACTTAAGATATTTCCTCCCTTTATTCCAAACCTTCCATAATTTATGCTCTTGTAGAACACTAATCCATGCCACACAAGAGACAGATTTTTCTTCAAGTCTCTTTCTTGCCGTAAGTATTCCTTAGGATAACCAGTTTAATACAAAGAACCGAAATAAAAACAAAACGCAGTGTTTAATGTTCAGCAATCATTTCTCTGTGTGTGCAAGGTGTTTATATACTGTTGTGCTCAGGACTGAATTGTTACGACATGACTCTTGCAATATAAACTCAATGTATGTGAATAATTATTTAAAAGCTTTGATGTACACATCCTGAGCATATTAGCTCACATGCAGACAAACTCCAGAGAGCAGTATTATGCACTCGTTGGCACATGGCGGGAATTCAGGATAGTCAGCAATAACAAAATTGCTGAGAAGTAGGGGGCAGATGTTATTATTATCATTTTATAGAGGAGCAAAAATATGAAGCAGAAAGGTCAAGTATCTTGTTCAAAGTGACACAGAATAGTAGAGTTGAGCCACGGAATTATTAACTTCTGTTTTCTAATCTAGAGGACCTGAGGTTATAGAATCCGACTAGGAAGGTCAAAGATACCAGTTTTATGCCATGAGACAGTTATGCTACATGGGTCGCTTCAGTGCTTTCATCCTCTCACCTGGGAGCCACTTGATTACTTTAGCCTCAGCAGCTTCCCCCATCCAGGGAAACCTGAGACTATATTACTGTGTACTTTTGACTGACTGAATTTTAGATTTCCTGCACTCCAGGCTATTAAAGTCTCTTTTGTTCAATCTGTTTCCTTTTTGGAGAAAAGGCCTGGTGGTCTCTTGAGAAGAGTAGAGGGGCTTTTGGTGGGGTCACCTGGGAGACTTGTTCTGAGATTACATATTAGGCACAGTTGACTGGGGCCACTGAAGGGTGTGGAGGGCATGGTTGTTCTCAATACTCGGAACAGATGCCACAGCTTCTGAAATATTGTGTTAACATCTAGATCCACATTTGATTTAAAAAGAGAAGAAAGTGGCTTCTGAGAAGGGTTTTATAATAATTAATCAATAGCCGTTGTCTTTTAGCTCCCCATAGATTTGGCACTGTTTATCGTGTCTTCCATCAAACTCTTTCTTTGCTTCTCTTCAAGGAACATGACTTCCTTTTATAAGAGCCACTCCCTTCCTTCATCCTTTTCTGTTTGTGATTTACAGAATGTAGGTAGAGTTCCTGGAAAGAGTCTCAAATTCAGGGCTTTATAAAAATTACAAATTGATGTTGACAACAACAGAACGCACATCCTGAAACCAGAACTTCATGTTTTTATTATACACTTAAATTAGGCATACACACACACACACATATATATAACAATAAAAAAGATCTAGAGTGGAGATCTGATTTCAAGTCTCAGTTCCTTTTAACTGAAAATTTGGTAAGAAATGTTTTCCTTTGTGACTAAGGGAATAAGTGGCTTTTGTTCTGATCCATTTTGAGATTATTCATTTCCTAGATTTTGATAATCCTTTTCTGTGTGTCCTATTATATATTTTGTTGGAATTTTGTACTTCTTTTTTCATTGTCTTTATTACTATTTTCAGATTATTCTCAAACTCTACCTTAGATGATGGTTAAAAGTTAAAGAACTGAATGACTCAATTTTTTTAATTAGTAAAATTTTTTGATACATATTAATAAAGCATAAATCCTTCCAAAGTGTACCATCAATGGTATTCAATATAATCACATAGTTATGATTAAGTTACGTCATATAGTAATACGGAAAAGGTGAAAAGATTTTGCAGATATAATAAAAGTTCTTCCTCTGTTACTTTGAGTTAATTAAAGGGATATTATGAGTGAACCTTAAAAAGGGTCAAAAGAGCAAAGATGACTTTATAGTAAAAGCAAAGATATAAAAGAAAAAATTGATAAATTAGACTTCAACAAATTCAAAACTTCTGTGCATCTATTGACATTATCAAGAAAGTGAAAACCTATAGGTGGAATAAAATATTTGAAAACTGTATATCTGATAAGAGTTTAATATTCAGAATATAGAAGGAACTACTACAACTCAACAACAAAAAGATAAATGACCCAACTAAAAAAAATGGTTCAGATAGGACTCATATAGACATGTCTTCAAAAAATATATTCAAATGGCCAAAAACCACATGAAAAGATGTTCAGCATTATTAGTCACTAAAGAAATACCACTCTGCACCCACTAGAGTGGCTATTATTTTTTTAAAAATGAAAAATGGAAAATGACAAGTGCTGGAGAGGATGCAGAGAAATAGAAACCTTGATATTTTATTAGAGGAAATGTAAAATTGTTTTCCACAACTGCTATTGAAAACTATTTAGCAGTTCCTCAAAAAATTAAACATCAAACTATCATATGACCTGGCAATCCCACTTGGAAGTATATACACAAAAAAATTGAAAGCAGAGACTTGAACAGATATTTGTATACTGATGTTCACAGTGACATTATTCACAGTAGCCAAATCGTGAAAGCAATCCAAGTGTCCATCAACAGATGAATGGATAAACAAAACGTGGTATATAAAGGGAATATTATTCAGCTATAAAAAGCAATGTATTCTGATGCATGCAACAACATGGATAAAACTCAAAGATATGTAGAGTGAAATAAGTCAGACACAAAAGGACAGATATTGCATGATTCCACTTATATGAAATAATTAGAACATACCAATTCATAGAGACAGAAATTAGAGTATGGTTTATCAAGGGTTAAAGGGAGGAGGAATGGAGAATTAAAGTATAATGAGGGAAGTGGATGTAGCTCAAGTGGTTGAGCACCTCCTTCCCATGTCCAAGGTCCTGGGTTCATTCCCCAGTACCTCCTAAAAAACAAAAAACAAAAAACCATAATGCATGCAGGGTTTCTGTTTGGTGATGGAAAAGTTTTGGTAATGGATGGTGGTGATGGTAGCACAATATTATGAATGTGTTTAATGGAACTGAATTTTATGGTGGGAGTGGTTGAGAGGGTAAATATTAAGTGGTATACATGTTAACATAATTGAGAAAAAAAAGGAAGAGAGACTAAAGGAAGTCAATGAAAATTAAATGCAATACATGATCCTGGATTGGATGTAATAATGGAGGATAAAATGCCCAAAAGAACATTATTGGCACAATTTTAAACATTGGAGATATACTGTATGCTTTATATCAATATTAAACATTGTCAATGCAATAACTGTTTAATATGATTACATAATTGGGAATCCTTGTTCTTAGGAAATGAACATGGAAGTATTAAGTGCTCAAGAAGCATGATGTATACAATCTACTCTTGAATGTTTACAAAAATAGAGATAGATAGATAGTCAGACTGATGTTTTAGTTTGCTAAGGCCTGTCAGTGAAAAGTACCAAAAATGGGTTGGCTTTTATAAAGGGAATTTATTAAGGTAAAATGTTATAGTTATGAGGCTATGAAATTGTCCAAATCAAGGCATAATCAGACATGCTGTCTCATCTCACCAAAAGTTAGCTGCTGGTGATCCTGGACTCCTGCCATAGGGCAAGACACAATGGCAGCCAGTTCCTGCTTCCTCCTCCAGGCTTACTTTCTCCCAGAACTCAGCTGTGGGCAATCAGGCATATGGCTCATCTCTCCCTTCTCCCGGCTTTGTTGCTTCGGCTTCAGGTGCTTCGTTGATTCCAGCGTCTTTCTCAGCCTCTCAGGATTTCTCTGCAGGTGATCCTTGTGTCCTCTCTCACATAGGAGGGTAAAATGGTGTGCTCTCTTTCTCTGTCCTCAGTTTATATAGGACTCTAGGAAAGGATTATGATCCACCCTGGGTCACACAATCTAATCAAACTCTCTTAACTGAAGTGGTCTCATCAAAAGTGATCTAATCGAAAAGGTCCTGTATTAGTCAGCCAAAGGGGTGCTGATGCAAAGTACCAGAAATCTGTTGGTTATTATAAAGGGTATTTGTTTGGAGTAAAAGCTTACAGTTGTAAGGCCCTAAAGAGTTCACCTCAAGGTTAGTTCTTCACCTAAGTCTGTTGCCACATGTTGAAACAAGATGGCAGGCAATATTGCAAGCCTTCCTCTTCGTAAGGCTCCGTGGGCCCAGCTTCTTCTGATATCAACTATAGGCTAGAGGACTTGGTTCTTCCCAGGCCTGTGCACCTGCTCAGGGCTCTGGTCTCTTCAGCTGCAAACTATCAGGTAAATGGATTATCTCTCCCCCAGCTGCAGGATCAAATTCTTTTTCCATATCTATGGAGCTTTTTCTCTTTTCTCTTGTATCTGCTTCTGTGTTCTTGATTGAGTATCCATTTATATAGCCCATAAAGGGGGCAGAGACTAAACTGAGTCACGCTAATGACACAGTCTAATCAAAGCCCTAATCTTGATTTAATCAAGTAAATGTAAAGCCTTTGAATTTACATCAATCAAAGGGTATCATGCCCAGAGGAACAGACCAGTCTACAAGCATACTCAATATCTCTTTTTGGAATTTATTAATAATATCAAACTGCCACAGGTCCCTTAACTGAATCTAGTCAAAAGGCCCCACATACAATAGGTTTATATACATGGGAAGGCTTCACTTTAAGAACAGGATTTTCTGGGGTCCACGAAACATTTAAACCAGGACAATAGACATAGCACAAGTGGCAAAATGTTAAAAGTTGATAAATCTGGGAATCTGGGAATGGGAGATATTGGCACTCTCTCTGTTGTTTTTATTTACTTTTGTGACTTTTCTCTACATTTTAAATTATTTCAAAATGAAAAGTTATAAAAAAAGAGAGGACAGAGGCTCTCTCCTGCTGGCCTTAAGGAAGTAAGCAGCCATGAGTTCTATAAATTCTGTCAACAGCCCCCTTGGAATAGGACCCCAAGCCTCAGATGAAACAGCAGTCCCAGCAGACACATTGGCAACCAAGACCTTGACAGTAATGTTGTGAGACCCTGAACAGAGGACCCAGCTAGTTCATGTCCAGACTCTTAATCCATGGAAGCTGAGATAATAAATGCATGTTGTTTTGAATCAGTATGTTTGTGGTTATTTTTTACACAGCCATAATACACCTAAAAGTTGAGTCAGCCTTCAATAGACCAACTATCCTTTTCAGATTTGTACTTTTGCAAGCATATAAGAGGTATTATAGTCTCTCTTACACTCAATTTACATATTTTCTGAACCTCCGTTTCCTCATCTATAATACGGGAAATGTAAATTCTTTACCTTGTTCTTTGAAGATTAAATTAAATGTGATAATATACAAATTCTATCAATAAAGTAGATCACTATTCGTATCAGGACTGGGACTTGAGACTGATCATAGAGTAAAACCTCTCTTTAGCATCCTTCCCTTAGATTCTTGATTCCCAGATATGTTTTAACCCCACTAGGATCTCTAATCAATTGGTATTATGGCCTTTTAAAGGTAGACCTATTAATAGACTATTGTGATAATCCAGGTGAAGAGATAATGATGACTCAGACTAGGGTGGAAGAAGTAAACGTGAAGAGGAGTAGTCACATTCAGGTACTTACTAAAGGAAGAGCTAAAGCATGTACTAACATTGAATATGGAGAATAAGAGAAAAAGCTGAGCCAAGAATGACTCCAAAGTTTCTGTGCTGAGAGATTAGAAGGATGAAGTTATAGTCAGCTGTAACAGGGAAAGCTGTGCTTGGAACAGATTTGGAGGGGATTGGGGATCATAGCTCAGATTTGGGGATTTTGAATCTCAACTGCCAAATAACATCCAAGTTGAGTAGATAGTTGAATATACAAATCTGGAATCACAGAAGAGGTTTGGGTTAGAGACAGACTTACTCTTTTTTACTTTTTAAAAATTTTATTGAAGCGTATCATTCACACATTAACATACATAAACAATAAGTGTAATAAGTGTAGAATAAAAGTTCTGAACTTATAAAACAAACTTGTATAACATCATATGGGGTTACCATACATCATCCCTTCACCAACACCTTGCATTGTTGTGAAACATTTGTTACAAACTATGCAAAAGCATCATCAAAACATTGCTACTAACTATAGTTATATCTTACACTTGTTATAGTTTTCCTCCAATCCACCCTATTATTTTTTTAAAACATATTTTTATTACAGAGGTTGTGCACATAAAAAACAATCAGGCTCTCTCTGCCTAGAGGAGAGCACACCAAATATTGGTGTGTATTTCTGTCTTTTTCTCCCATTCCTCAGCAAGTTCTGTTCTTTCTCCCATTTCCCAAACAAATTCTTTTTATTGGCCTAACAAAAAATAAAAACAAAACAAAGAAAACAGCCACAACAATCATGTACATGTGTGGAATCCCCATATAACACACCTTCACCAACACACCATACCGTGGTGGAATATTTGTTATTGATTATATCAGCAGACTATTATCACCAACCATAATCTGTAGTGTACATTTGGCATACTTTTTTCCATAGCCCCCCATTATCAACATCTCTGGTATTAATGCAAGAATATTACAGTATTGCTATTAACTGCAGTCCGTAGGTCACACCAATTGTATTTTTCCCATGCTTCTCCACACTCCCACCACCCTGCAATAGTGATGTACATCCATTCTAGCTCACAGAAGGACCCTCTTGCATCTGTACCATCAACCACAGTTCTCATCCACCTCTGAGTTCACCGAGTCATTCAGTCCCTAGACTATTCTCTAGCTTTCTTTTAATTGATGTTTACATCCTTAGACTTACTTTTCAACCACAATTCCATTTATAAACCAGCTACTACTCACTATGCTTTTGAAACTGGTTGGCAAATAAACTTTTAAATCTAAGAGACTGGATGAAATCACTAGAGAAGTGAGTATAGAATAAGAATAGAAGAGGTCCAGGGCTTGACGTCTAGGCAGTTCAACGTTAAGAGGCCAAGGAGGGAAAGAGGGGGCACAAAGGAGACTTAAAAACGGTGACCAATGAGGTGGGAGAAAAGTCAAGGAAAGCCTAACTCCTGCAGGTCAAGTTAGTATATCAAGAAGGGGGTGATTATCTCTTTTAAATGTTGCTGATAGGTCAAGTAAAATGAGAATCAAAATTAACCAGGAGGTATAGGAATGTGGAAGTCATTGGTGAACAATTCAAGGGAAATTTTGGTGGATTGGTTAGGGCAGAAACTGATGGGAGTGACTTTAAGAAAGAATGAGGAAAGAGGAATTAGATACAAGTATATACAACTGTTTCAAGGAATTTTGATAATGGAACAGTATTTGTTAGGGAAAGTAAAGAAATTTTTTTTTAAGATGGAGAAATAATATATTTGTAGCTGGTGGAAAGAATCCTCTCTAGAAGAGCAAAGTAGCATGAGGTAGGAGATCACAAGGAAAATGCAGCATTGTCCTTGAGTAAGCAAGAGTGGAAGGATTCCAGCATATAAATGGAGGTATTGTCATAAGTCAAGGGCGTGAATTTTCATCAAGATTTAAAGGCAGATTCTGGTGGGTGGGAAAATGTGATGATGGGAATCTGCAGAACTTCTCTTCTGATTATTTCAATTTTTTGTGAAGTAGGAAGCAAATATCAGTTGAAAATGAGGGTAGTGAAGGAGATACTGAAGTCTCCAGATAGAGGGGGTGAAGTAGTCATCAAATGGAGTGGGCAGATGAATGCATCATATATAATATGATCAGGATGTATAATATTATATATGATGATTATAAAATAATATAATGTAATATAATATAATATAATGTAATATATATGTAAGAAATTGCCTGGCAGCACTAAGTAGTCATTTGAAATTCAGGAATTAATAGTGAAACCCATCAACATGGTTATATAATTTACGCCAGCACATTCAACTATATGAGCCCAGAGAAAGAGTAGAAAAGAATTAGATTTAACCAGGATTGTGGTTTTGAAAGGGAGTATATCAAAGCAAGCTAAGGCAAAGGAGTCAAGGGAATTTACAAAGGATTGTTGATCAGGGAAGCTAAAGTGTATAAAGAGTGGTACAAAGATATTAAGAGGTAAAAATCATGGAAAAGGCTGTGGAATCATCATGATGAGAGGTTCTGTTGGAATAAAAAAAAATTGTTGGGGTTGGGATACCATAAGGAATGAAATGGAGAGATTGCAGATGGTCAGCAGAGAGTGAAATGCAAGAAACCGGGATTATGGAGAAATATTATTATTAGTGATAATAGATCTTAAGTGTGAACATAAGAGAGTGATGAGACAGTGGAGAAGACAGGATCAATGGAGTGAGAAATCCAAAGTACTGAGAGATCAGGGTTTTTTTAGAAGGATCATCTACATAACTGTTGACATGAGCCAGAACCTAAAATTTTGAAAAATGAAGAAAAATGACCTAGGGTTCATTGGATGACATCAATAATGAGGGGTAGGGGTGACATATTCTACTGATATTGACAGCTGGGGAATATTCCAAGAAGAGGGAGGAAGAATGGTCTGCAAATATCAAAGAAGAGCACAGATCACTTATCCTCATACGACCCAGTAGGACATGAGAAAAACCTTGACTCCATTTGGGCCTGTGTCCCACTGGGAAAACCCAGGTTCTACTTTGAGCAAGAATATGAAAACGATATTCAGAGAATAGGTCCTGATTACTAAATTGGGCTTCCTAGTGAAAGAGAGACCAACCGAATCTATGTATTCATAAGGCTCTCATCCAAAAACGTGGATATTTCAATCTGGTATTTTTGTCTGTATTCATAATACTAGATGCAGGAGACTATTTATCCTTGGGACATTTTTTTCCTAACACATTCTGGCTGAAATGGTTGTGGAAATGCTGTTTGTTTAGCTAAGATTTTGACTGTGCAAATGATCTTTAACTACTTAATTGGCTTTGATAGATCAAATGTAGGGAAAGTAATCTGCATGCTGGGCTGTGACTTTATAGACTTATTTGTTTGGGAGGTGTTAGTAGGGTAGAAAACTAAAGCTTGTAGATTACTTATCATTATCAAGGTCAAAAATAGAAATTGTGAAGGAGTAGTGGTCTTGTAAACCTAGCAGAGATCTGTTGAAAATAGTGTATAAATATTCAAAACAAAAGGAAAGCATAGCCTTGTAAATTGTGGATGTATGTTTATTTTTGTTAATTTTCTTTGTGTAATAAAGTGCCTTTTATTTTGTTAGCCAGTATTTAAAGTTTTAGCTTTCTTCCAATTGATGTGGCATGGGTAATAAATTATGCACAGTACGGCTAAAAACAAGGCATTTTTTTTAAACAACAATAATTACCAAAGACCAGAATTACAGTCAACATTAAAACAGATAATGTTGGCCCACAACTCATTGCCTGCTTCCCTTACTACCATAACAGCAATTGGTATTTACAAGCTGCAAAACATGCCCCAAATTTTTGGCTCTAATGCACCACGAATCTTGAGAAAAGTACAATACTACCCATCACAGTTCAGGATTCTGAATTTTCTATTGATTTATTTCTCTCATCCTACTATTATTTCAACACACAAATCTTTCATCTGTCCTCTAACTAGAACATGTCTAACTCCCATTTTCCAAATCCCATGTCATGGTAACTCACCCATGGCTGTTTCTTGCTGTTTTCATTCTTTGTTTTGTTAGGAAGTCCTAAATCAGGAGGGTGAAAGTGAATTAGGGTGAATTATGAGGAGAAATTTGCCTTTGGGGCACTGGAGGGCCTCAGCTTGATACCCTGGTGGTTTTGCCTTCTACTCAGTTTTTGTCGCCCTGGACACAATAACCCTTTCTCTAATACCCTGCATTTACTCATCTCAGGTAGAGCCAGCTGGTTGGGGTCTGCATTTTCTTTCCTCTCAGGATATTTTCACAGGCTCCTTTGAGATAAATATACAGTTGGGTAGTTAGAAATGAGGATCATTGTCTTTTACCTATTTGTCACATTGGTGCATATACTTTTTTGTTCATCTTATAAACAGGTATACATGCATACAGGTAAAATGATTTTCTTGGCAACAAGGAGTTGTAACATGTTCAAATGAAAAGGAAGATCTGTAACTATAGATGCAGAAGTGCCAAAATGATTGGTAGAGACCAAGCTTTTTAAACTATAATATGCATAGGAATCACCCAGGCCTCTTATTATAATGCAAATCTGGTTCTGTAGGCCAGGGGGAGGGCCTGAGATTCTGCTTTATTATTAAGCTTCCAAGTGAAGCTCAGGATGCTGACTTTCAGGCTCACCTTGAGTTGAAAAGTTGTAGGTCAGCACTATCCAGAAGGAAAAAAAACATGAGACAGAAATGTGAGCCACATATGTAATTTTTAATTTTCTAGTAGTTATATTAAAGTAGTAAAAAGAAACAGATAAAGTTAATTTTAACGTAATTGTGTTCAACCTCCTATATAAAATATTTTAATTTAAACATGGAATTAATATAAAATTGTTGATATATTTCAGCTCCTTTTTTTCACCCTGTGACTTCAAAATCTAGTGTATATTTTACACTTATAGGCCATCTCCATTCAGATTAGCCACACTTCAAGTGCTTACTAGCCACATATGGCTGATGACTATGTACTAGACAGAACAGACACAGACAGTACATGCCATGGCACTGCAGACAGGAGAAATGGCATGAAGCTTGGTAAAGCTTGGTACCTGGAGTGGTTCTTGAGGAACAAGGTCTTAAAGATGGGATGTCTGATATGGTTCTGGGAGTTTTGCAATTGTCTTTCTACTTGAATTGGACTCAAGGGTACGGTTGATACCCTTTCCATTAACGAAGAGGCTGCTAACTAACAGTCCATGGCACAAGTTGGCAATCGAGATCTGCAAAATAGCATCACTGGATTCCCCTACTTCCAAGCTTGTAAGAAGCAAGGATCTGGGTGAGAGTGTTTTTGACACCTTAACAGAGTTTTGTGGAGTCAAATGGTATAATGATGTTGGATGGTTCCTCCTAGAGACTCTGGATACTGTTATCAAAGAAAGAGATGAGTTAAAAGCTTTGATTTTGAACTAAACTTAAACACCGAATGGATGATGCAAAAGTTTCTAATTGTGCTCTGAAAGAAAACTACAGGCTTGAAATATCTGAGAACCAAACCAGACTTTCATTGTTCAAGTAGTGGAGTTACAAAGAAAACTAAAATCTCAACCCTGCAGGGTTTCTGCAGTTAAAGTGAAGGCATGGATTGGAAAAGAGTGGAATCTAGAGAATTGGGATGGTGACATATGATAATGATGCTGATGGAGGCATTGGAACCCTGAATTCTGCTGAGACTTTACCAGGTAAACCTGGCATGGCCTGCCCTGTCCAGGCCACACCTTGTCAACCTTGTATCATCTAGCCTCCAGCCTGCCCCACGAGTCTGAAACAACTTCCAGCCCTGATGTGGGTACCAGCCAAACTGAAGCTTGCCCTGCCCAGCCTCCAGCCTGCCCCAGGGTGTCTGGACTTCCTGCCAGCCCTGAGGCACATACCAGCCAAACTCCATCATGCACTGTCAAGCCTCCAGTGTGTCCTGAGGAAAATGCCTTCCAATCCCTGCCTGAAGAGATTAATCCAGTTTCATCAGAAGAAAATGCAAGGGACTGCCCTGAGGTCAGTAGATTGTAAGGCAATTCTAATCCTTCTCCTTACTCACCCCCACCACCTCTCTTGTCTTTGAGACCCATTACTAGACTAAAATCACAACAAGCCCCCAAAGGTGAAATACAAAGTGTGACCCATGAGGAAGTAAGGAATACTCAGAAAGAATTGCATGAGTTTTCCAACTCATATAGACAGAAATCAGGGGAATATGTGTGGGAATGGATTCTAAGGGTATGGGATAATGGTGGAAGGAATATAAAGTTGGATCAGGCTGAATTTATTGATATGGGCCCACTAAGCAGAAATTCTGGATTCAATGCTGTAGTTAGAGATGTTAGAAAGGGCTCTAACTCTTTGGATGGCTGATTGAAACATGGGCCAAAAGATGGCCCAGCATATCTTTTATTGTTTTTACTTAGAGACTGACTATGGTTTAAGGTAATGTGTATGGTTGCTGAGTTGACAAGGGGTGGACTGTGATGGTTAGGCTATTGTGTCAACTCGGCTAGGTAATTGTGCTCAGTTGTTTGGTCAAGCAAGCACTGGGCTAACTGTAATGCAAGGATATTTATGGACTTTAGTCACCATTGACTTTACTGCAGTGTTAAATCATAGATAGCTGGTTATAATTATATCAATCAGGGAAATTACCATCAGCAGTGAGTGACACTTAACCTAATCAGCTGAATCCCTTAAAAGGGAAGTGATTACAGCATTGACAGAGAATTTCCCAGCTTGTCTTTGGACAGCCAGCATCTTCCAGAACTCATCAAGAATCTTCATTAGACTTTCATTGGAGCTCCTGGTGCAGCCTGCCTGTGGAGTGCATCCCCACGGTTGCGTGATAGATGCTGATAAATCTCTTACTATTGAAGGATGTCCCTTGTTGATTCAGTTTCCCTAGAGAACTCTGACTAATACACTTGGTGTTGAAGGCTAGGTAGGATTTGCAGAGGGACTGGTGGGATTGAGAGTAGAACAATTTCAAATGAAAGAGCACCTGATGGGCTTCCTTCATTCTGAAATGCAATAATACACAGATCTCAAAGCATTGAGATGGGAAGTGTGCAGGATTTGCATTCCAATTAAAATTCCACTAGGAAAGGATAGGTTCTCACATTGCTTCTGCATTGATAAGGCAGAAAGTGAACAGTGTCCAATTTGTTTCCATAGGAAGGATGGGAGCACTTTAGGATGTTGAGCTTTAATATGAGAAATGGAAAGTCCACCCAGCTAAATGGACCAATCAATGCCCAAAAGATGTTACTGAGGTTTTCTTTGTATTGTGTAGAATTCTACAGGTCTCTGCCAGCTCTGTCAAATTCTCTTGCTATTTTTAGAGTAAATGTTTTTAGAAAGAAATTTGTCAAAAAGAGAGATTGATGGATTCTGGACTCTATCAATGTAGGAGATGTTACAATGAGGGCCATTGTGAGACTAAGAGGTCAGGCATGTAAGGAGCAGAGGGCCTGGCCCATAAAAGATGACTAATAGAAGGCTGCTGCTATGACTATGATAATTCTTATCAGTACATCATCATGTTTCTATTCTTAAAACCCCACCTTTATTAACTAGAACACTGCCTTGGGCTGAGTTGTGAGGTTGCCTGGGAAAGGGAGGAAGGTATATACCTAAAGGTATGCTTGAATAAGGAATGGATGCTAAAAGACTACACAGCTTTACCTGTAATAGGTAAAGCTTAGTCTCTTTCACTCTCTTTTACTAAACTAATGAAAATTGAATGCTGTACTCTGATTATTCCAAGCTCATAAGTATTCTTTTTATTTTTTTTAAATTTCCCCACCCGCCCTGAGATGGCTCACTTGTTTCCGCTCATTTCCTGCTCACGGTGTCTGCTTGTCTTCTTCAGGAGACACTGGGAACCAAACTGTGACGTGCCATGTGGGAGGGAGACGCCCAACTGCTTGAGCCACATCGACTCCCCATAAATATTCTTCATACCATTATTTCTTCTTCCTCTCCTAGAGGTCACTCCCAGGTGCAAACATGCCCAAGCTGGCCCACTAACAGAGCACTCAGCAGGGTTCACCATTTCAAGGACAATTGCTTTGAGATCAATATGATTTGATTTGATTCGATTTGAATTTTAAATTTTATTTTAGGAGATAATGGGGATTGAACCTGGGACCTTGTACATGGGAAGCAGGCATTCAACCACTTGAGCTACATCTGCACCCTACAATATGCTTTTAATGCCGTGTTTAGATATACGACCACAGAGTTTTCCACTATTGATCACTACTAGGAATGTCTTTTTAAAAGAGGAGAGCCACTGTTTAAAAAAAAAGAATAGAATATCTTGGAATCCTCTTTTCTTAAAGAATACTCATTTCATCATGGCCACAGTGATGCCAGATTGAGGCAGTTTAATGAGTTCTTTCCTTCCTTAACATAAAATCCGGACTGAGTTTCTTATCTGGCTGTTTTCTCCCCATCTGTAGCTAGCATGTCCTGTTTGTAGACCTACATGCTCCAGGGCTAAAGCTCCTACCGCTCCAGCATGTGTTCAGTGTGACTTACTGCTAGCATTGTTATGAGTCATTGAAGAGAAATTCAAGTTACCTATTAAATCAGAGGGCTATTTGGGAGAAAATAGGAATTTTATACCTCATTGAAGAGCTGACTTACAAAAGCATCATTTATGTTTATTTCATTGAATTGCTTTAGGAAATGTCACTAGGGCACCTGAATTGGGCGATTCCTAGCTTTCACACATGAAATTCCTTTCTTCCTTATTGTTTCTAAATTGTTTCAAGCAATCAAAGTCAACTGCTGTCACCATCTCTGTGGAATGTTTTAATTAACCCCTTTATCAGTAAATGACCAGTCCTTTCACCTGCCTCCATGGGAAGTGTTTCTCTAATAAGAGATAGATTAGGCCATTTTGTTCCCCAAGCAGTCAGAGGGGTGGGCTTTTCACAGGGTGGGTGATTCCGCCTAGTTGTGGAGGGAGGGCATTTGGCAGACTATGATAAGCTGTACTCTTTACTCTTAAGGAGCTTGCTTGCCTGCCTCCTGATTTCCCACTGGCACAGTACCCTCCTTCTTTTCTGACTTTCTGGGCATATGGGTTCCTAATTTTCATGATTTTTCCTAAACCATACCAATGACAGTTCAACAGAAGGTCATAGGTGGCAGTGAAGATATTTTGTGTTTTCTGTTTACCTCTTTCCCTGCTAGATTATGTATTGAGAATCATCAGAAATAACGCAAGTGGACTGAGGACAACTCTGAATAAGAAAAGAAGCACTGTTTTTGTAAAGTTACATTTAAAATTATGTATTACTCAATAATATAAAGTTCTACTAGATAATAAAGGGGATATAGAAGGACCATATGGTAAAGCCCTGGCTTCAGGGAGTGATGAGACAGTTCAACATTTGCTGAGTACTTACTGTCTGCAGAGCGCTGTGAGAGGTCTGGAGAAGCGAAAGATGAGAAATATGCAAAGAATATTTATAATTAAAATGATAAAACAATATGAGACTCCATGGTAAATGAATGGCACAAATGATCAGCATTGTGATTTTTCTGAGAGAGAAGAAAACACTGGAGGATTGAGTAGGACCCCAAGTAACTTTTCAAAAAACAGTCTGATGATGTCTGCTTGCCCCCACCCCGTTGAAAATCCCTTCACTGACTCCAGTTTACCAGTCTTTACTTCTGCAGCCTCATCTCTTTCCCTCTCCCTCCAACTTGATGTTCTAGCCCACTGAAAATCGATCTTACTTCCTTGAATGCTCCACTCTGTGTACCTCCAGGCTTTTGTTTCTCTGATTGCTTCTGCCTGGGACACTTAAAGTTTTTCTCTTACCTTGTTAATTCATCTTAATTCTTAGAGCTCTCCTGGCACATTCCCTGATCCAATAGCTGGGGTAAGTACTCCCCTGGTACTGAGCCACAGCAATTTAAATCCAGCCCACCTTTGTTTCTGCAAGGTCTTGATTGGAGCAGGCCTGTCCTATAACCTAACATTGAAATAGTTTTAGTTGTTTAGTTGATAACAAAAGTATCTACCTTGTTTTGAGGAAAAAAATGAAGGCTGAAACTGTAACCCAGGGTTAAGGTTTAACAAATCATTTGTTATATAGAAACTTTTTTCTTACATTTCCAGAATATTATAGAATAGCCAAAGTAAATACCTGAAATTATTGAAACTGGCTAGACTGGCCTCACTCTTGTTTAGAATCATTTCTAGATAGGTGGACTTGGCCTGATGGATAGGGCATCTGCCTACCACATGGGAGATCCACAGTTCAAAGCCTGAGCCTCCTTGACCCGTGTGCCGCTGGCCCATGCACAGTGCTGATGCGCAAGGAGTGCCGTGCCATGCAGGGGTGTCCCCCGCGTAGGGGAGCCCCACGCGGAGGAAGTGCGCCCCATAAGGAGAGCTGCCCAGTGTGAAAAAAGTGCAGCCTGCCCAGGAGTGGTGCCGCACACATGGAGAGCTGATGCAGTAAGATGACGCAACAGGAAGAGGCAGATTCCCGGTTAAGCTGCTGTTAAGGATAGAAGTGGTCATGGAGGAATGCACAGCGAACAGACACAGAGAGCAGACAACTGGGGGCGGGGGTGCGAAGGGGAGAGAGAGGAAAAAAAGAATCCTTTCTAATTAAGATCTGCTATTGTGGTGATTATTTTAAACTGGACTCACCCCTGTTTGTGGTTACTCTGCCTCTTAGGATTTGTACCACTTTGAGTAGGTTACTTTACCTCTCTGAACCTCTTTGTCTTCATTTGTGGTTTTAAGGATTAAATATAAAATCTTTAGCACAAAGTCAGGGGTTGAGTAAATGCTCAATGAAAATTAGCTGTTAATATATTTGTTATTAGTATTATTGTTAAGGATTGACTCCTTGTGACTCTTTGATATAGTACAATATTATTTTCTTGGTGACTATTACTTGATACATTTTAAAGTTAATTTTAATGAAAAATGTTCCAAGTTGTCAGGACTTATGTGGCAGCTTAAGATTATTTATGAATTCCAGAAAGAGAGGTTGTGTTTGTAAACTGGTCTATTCCTCTGGGCATGATCCCCTTTGGTTGTATTAGATTCAGCTGAGATGTCTTTGATTAAATTATGTTAAGATGAGGGCTTTGATTTGACCATATCGGTAGGATGTAAATCAGGTTAAGGCCATGGTCCCTTGGTGGACTGATATAAACAGGCACTCATTCAAGAAGACACAGAAGAAGATATACACAGGAAGAGAGAAAGAACTCCAGACACGGCAGAGAGAGAATTTTGATTCTGCTGCCCTGGGAAGAGAGATGAGCCATTTGCCTGATAGTTTGCAATGTTGAGAAAGCCCAGAAAGAAACAGCCCTTTGCCAGCCTGAAGCTGAGAGAGAGGAAGGCTGAACCCTCCCAGAGATCACCCGCCATCTTGCTTCAACACATGAAAACTGACTTTGATGAAGAATCAACCTTGAGGTGGACTCTTTAGGGCCTTGTAACTATAAGTTTTTACCCCAAATAAATACCCTTTAGAAAAGCCAACAGGTTTTCTGGTACTTTGCATCAGTACCCCTTTGGCTGACTAACACAACTTAAAACAATAATTTTTTGATTTTGTGGTGAATCACCTTTTGCTTGAAATTTCAGAGTCTCCGAATTTTGGTCATAGAGACAGTGGGAAGGAAATATGTCTATTTCAATTAGGGAATGTATTAACAGATCTGTATTAAGCCAGGAAGGGAAACCTGGACAGGAGCTTCAGGAGGAATGAACCGAGGGCCCGTGTCTAGCTCTCCTCATGACTGAATATTTGAATATGTCTTGGTGGGATTATTCAACTAGCTTCATCTTCTTTTCTGTAACAATTTAAGTAATGGTTTCCTAGTTCTTTTTTTTTTTTAAGAGTGTAGCTCTTTATTGAACATTTTACAAAAGAGGAGCCAGTCAAAAAGACCAAAGCCCATGTCATCATCTGATTCCTCAGATTCTTCTTTCTTTGCTTCCACTTTCTTCTCCTCAGCTGGGGCAGCAGTGGTGGTGGGGGCAGGACCTCCTGCCGGTGCAGCCCCTGCTGCTGGGGCAGGTCCACCAGCCCTTACGTTGCAGACGAGGCACCCAATGTTGACTTTGGCCAGCCCCTTTGCAAACAAGCCAGGCCAGAAAGGTTCACCGTTTACACCAGATGCTTTAATGAGGGCATCGATCTTATCCTCTGTGACCGTGACTTCATCATTGTGGAGTATGAAGGCCAAATACATGCAGGCAAGCTTGGAGACAGAGCCATTGTGTGGGCGAGTGCCAGGCACGGTTATAGTCATAGGATGAAGTGAGGGCCTCACCCCAACATGGCCTCGGCTTCCTCGGAAGAACTGAGCACCTTACTGGCAGCTGAGGAAAAGGCTCCTGCTTCTTGATTTGACATAATGAAATGTGATTTAGATTTTTCTGCTTGGTCTTGGAGCTGTACCACATCGATACAAATCAGGCAAAGTAGAAAAGTCTTGGTTCAAAATTAGCCTTTATTGAGCAAAAAGATCTATATGAGAGTCTCATAATTTCAAGTGAATTTTACATTTGTTTTAATATAGGATATTAAGATCTCTGACCATATTAATTGGTGAAATCTCTTGAATCCGGTTTAAGGAAAAGATTACAGGATGAGACCAAAGAGACTTTTCATCTGGTTTCTGATATCAATGGACGGTATAAATGCCTTCACCTCTCTGGACCTTGGTTTTGTAAATGAGAGATTTGTACTAGATAAGAAGCAATCAAATTACTGCTTGTGGACCAATTCCAGACCACTACTTGTTTTATAAATAATGTTTCATTTCAACACAGTCACTCTCATTCACTTATGTATGTCTATGACTGCCTGCATACTACAAGAACGTAGTTGAAAGGTTGCAACACAATGCCTGGGTTATTTATGATCTCGCCCTTTACAGAAAAAGTTTGCTGACCCCTGATCTAGATGATCTCTAAGACCATTTCCAGCTCTAAGTTACAGACACAGCTCCACCATTGACCACAGAGATAACTTTAGGCATGCCACTTAATTTCTCTAGGTCTCTGTTTCCTCCTCTGCAAAATGATAATCATATCTACCTCATGGGGTTTTTGGATGGATTAATTGAGATAATCCATGTAAAGGCCACAGCACAGTCCAAATGTATCATAAAGATAAATTAAAATTTAGCAATTATCATTATCATCAGTAGTGTTCTCAGATTCTATTATATTAAAAAAATAATCTATTTAAAGTTGCATGCAATCTACAATTTTACCTTTTAGTACATTTTGGGCAGGTATCTCATGGCAGACATAAGACTTTCACTTGGAATCTCTATGACCAGAGGAGATAATGTAAATCCCACATTCTGGGACTTCCTGCCATTGACAATTCTGTGGGTTCCCCCTGTGATGGCTGGCAAGAGGCTCTGAAGTCTGTGAAAAGAAACCTCTTTTTATATTTCCTATAGGAATTAAGCAGGAGTATCTGGAGTCTTCACCCATCATAAGACCTAATTAAGATAGGAAAAAAGACCCACAATTCTATGAGTTACAGTGGGGACATGACCTATTCACAGAGCTTCTGCATTGATATTAAATCCATAAAACCTCCACAAGAGATCCAGAGCATGCTCTGAAGGCACTCAGGGCAATTCAGTTGTCTATGGGCTGATTCTTGGGTAGGATGAATCTCCTTTTCCTCTAGTGTTAAGGTTCATTTTCCCCAACTACGAAGATGGGCTTTGATCAAATATGTCTAAGGATCTCTGGGAGTAGAATCAGTTTCTTGAGTCAAAACCCTAGGAGTCTGGTACTTTCCACTGTGAGCCTGGGTCTGGGGAGAGACTGAATAGGTTCCAGAGGCACTCAAAGGAAAAGCTCTTCTGCTCTCACAGAGAGCACCCCTCATCCTCTTCTACTGGCCAACTGCTGAATGCCATCTCTAGAGCTCATCTCTAGAGCAGTACTGCATCTGTATTAATAGCGAGAACCATTGCATACAAGTAGTTGCCTAAAATCCTTTCCAAACTAGCAAAAACACAATTAGCTCTGATATAAATAAAGAGTAATATCCAACACATAATGTTATTCAGTGTTACTCAGTTATGAGGCTGTAAAAAATTGAATTCTGTTGTGGTAAATGTCAATACTTTATACTGAAGGTTCAAAAAAACCACAACTTTTGAAGTGTTTCAAACCAGAGGGAATAAAAATAGAAATTACTGGTAGCTTGCCACTGCAAGCAGAAGTGAGAATTAAAATAAAGAGGCCAGGCAATTGGGACTCCTGAAGCAACCAGGCTTATATTCCAGACTTTTAGTGCTTTATTCTATTTTGATCATACAAAACAAGTTCTTCAAATGTGAGTCAATAAGATTATTTTCTTAATTGGTTCTAAATTATTTTTCTCTTTGCTCCTAGACACTTTTGCTTGACGTCATGTTGAGCCACGGTTTTGTTGTTTAGAAATATACTTATGCAGACAGATCACCATGGAGGTAAGAATGTTGTGAATGCAAACACTGGGTTTCTAGATCTATATATATACTTAATGTGGTTAGATAGGATTTCATCTCCTTCTGGATGAGTGAGCACATCCAGATGAACAGAGACTAGAGATGATTCACATATGAATGAAACAAGTGTGATTTATGTAGCTCTTGTCTAAACTCTTATCTGCAAAGGATGTTCCCCAAATGCCTCTGGACCTCTTCTCTTTTATTATAGCCAAGATACTCAATGGGCAGGAGTCAGAGGCTACCCTTTGATACTACAATAAAAAACAGAACAGCAAATAAACAAAGAAAATAATGAAGGAATATAGGATTTAATATCCATTGGGTTTGAAAATAGTCTACATATTATTATTTCTGATGATAGTTTTTGACTGAAAGTTTAATTAAGTTATTTGCTCATTCATTCAACAACATTTTCTGATGGCTAATTTGGTTCTGACATGGCTGTAATTATTGGTGATATATGAATGAATGACAGATCCATTTCTCTGTCCTCACAGATTTTACAGATCAGGAGTAAAAGTAGACATAGAAACAGATGCATGCTAAATGAAGAAAGAGGCAAGACTGAAATAAGCTTTCTCTGCAAGTACTTTCCAAAAGTTAGAGTGTGATACAATATGATTTCAGTGCTCCCCTCCCTGTCCCTTACCATTGCCTTGACATACACAATAATTTCTTTGTTTCTTGTCAATAACTGATTTTACTACAGAAGCTATATTGCTGTGATTTCTATCATAAGAGTTTTATTGCTTTAGCTTATAGCATTAGTTATACAAATATTGAATACTTGATTTTATCTGTGTATGAGGCTTCTTAGGTTACTGTATTACTTTTAATTATGAGTGAATTCTAACTCCTTTCTTAAAGCAAGACTAAATTAGAAAACAGGGAAGACAGCCAGAACACATGTCATTTAGGAGAAAGAGCTGGAGAAGGAGGGTGCAGAACTCTTAGAACTTGACTTGGGGATTCTTGCATCTTCTATCCTCAATCCTTTACTTCTCTATTACCTGGATTTTCTACCAAACAATTGAGGGGCTAGAAGAAATCTTTCTTCATGTCTTTAAGACTTTAAGCCTTGTTTCCAACACAGGATGCATATTTCAGAATGATTAATCCATTGCCTTAGCCACATCAACCAATAGGGCTGCTTCTCACCTAAAAGTTAGAGGGCTCTGAACCTCATTCAAGTGACTGCACTGATTTCAGCCCTCTCCCTGCAAGTTTAAGGGTCAAGGGCAAATGCCAGCTCAAGTATCATTCCCACATCTCTATGCACCAAAGAAATTTTGAAATAAGTCATATTATCTTTCCATTCTATGAAGCTGGTTATACAATGATGGCCCAGGTCCGGTACAAGGAGAGCCGTGATTGTGGCCATTGTCATGGTTTCTTTGACTTCACCCTCCTCCAGGCTATGTTTATCAGGGTGCCTCTTGCATGCATCCATATTCAGGAGAAAAGGACAAATTTTTCAATGACTATCCTCGTACATGGTGTGGCCATTTTTTCCTGATACTCTTGTGAGCAATTCTAGAGCCAAAATACAAACAGGTGGTTATATCAGTTATACTCAAGTTACTTCTGTAGACATGGCATATTAATAATTGCAGTACCAGAGAGAGAAGAGTCAAAATTATATGGGGAACATGGGAGCAGATGAGGCTTAGGCAGTTGGGTGCCCACCTCCCACATGGGATTTCCTGGGTTTGGTTCCTGGTGTCTCATAAAGAAGACAAAGAAACAATGAGCAGACAATTAGCAAAAAAACAATTAGTAGGCAGTGAGCAAAAACAAAAAGAGTAGAGCGTGGATATGGCTCAAGCAGTTGGGCTCGAGCCTCCCACATGGGAGGTACCAGGTTTGGTTCCTGGTGCCTCCTAAAGAAGAAACATGCAGACAATGAGCAAAAAGGAGCAAAAACAACCAGCAGACAATGAGCAAAAAATAAAAAAACTTGAGCAAAACAGATAAGGAAGCCATCTGGGGGGTGGGGGGGGGGCGAATTTTTAAAAATGCTTCTTAAAAAAACAAAACAAAACTATATGGGCAATAAAATTTGGTTGTCCAAAGAAATTTCTTCCAACAGTGATTGCTCTGAGAAGTATAACATTGTTTTCATCATATTTACTCAGGGGTCCAGAGAAATTTCTGCTTTTTGGTTGGAGAAGCTTTCAATTGGAATGCAGGTGGCTAGTAGCCTTTCCATCATAATACTTAGGAGAAAACATTGGTCTCTTTGTGAGTAGCCTCTCCCCTGCTGTGTGCACATCACAGTGACAATTTTACCTCTCCATGATCTCTGGAAACTGTTATTAGAAAGTGGCTACTTTTACCAGTCATTTTTGTGTGTGTTATAGCTAAGGAGGGATAAAATGGAATGATTTTTTACTTTTGTGACTTGCAATCATTAATACCTGGAGTAAATGTTACCTTATGCCCCGAGTGAATCATGTTCTGAACATGGTACTTGTAGTTGCCTGTCCTTTGAACTTCTTCATAACAATGCATAGCCCCAAGGCCTTAGGCCAAAAGGTCATCAGAGAAGAAAAGATGGAATGAATCTTGGAATACCGATGGCTTCAGATATATACTTTTTTAATGTTGAAAATTCCCGTGTTAGTAGATGCAGTCTTGCCAAGTCCACCCCTAAAATTGTATTGACTCAGAGGAAATTGACTTGGATGGATGATTGAAATAAGAATATCATTTCACACTCTAAAGTTGCAGAAAGTGAGAAATAAATACAGAAGTGTTGATAAATGAAGCTAAAATAAATAATATGGGGAAAAGTTGTTAAGCTTCCGTAAGATTTAAATATTGCAAACAAAGAAGTCAGCAACTTTATCCTTTAATGGTGTGTAAATCACAATATTTCCTTTAAGCAGGAAGTCATTACCTTTAATGACAATAACAAAATGCCTGGTACAAAAAGGGAGCTTATGTAGTTTAATTTTTCTTTAAGAGTATGAGTCAAAGACCTTGAACAAAAATAGCCACAGATATTTTAATATACTTTTAACTGAACATTTACAAAATACAAATGGAAACAAATTAGGTTCTCCCTCATAAATGTATATTGGGACAATTATTTGCAAATCAATTTCTGAAGAACTTAGCAATGTGCTTTCTGATTTGGGTCCTTCTGGAAGCAACTTTTGATTAGTAATTTTGAGTAATTGTGACTATTGCTTCATAGTATCTGGTTTAGTGTGTCAGCTTCTAAGAGCTCACCACAAGCTGGGATTTTCATAAAAGGGAGCCATCTCCTCCCTTAAGACCATGCAGTTGTCAAATTAGTGTATTCTTCCCACCATATGCATTTTATATTTGGCTCTGTTTTCCTCTCTCAAAACCTGGCTACAGGATTAACTATCAAAAGTACTTGGGCTGTCACAATTTATGACCTCAGCTATCTTCTCAGCAACTTCTTTTGCCTTCATTTTCTCCTAGAGAATGGAGCAGTTATTGAAGTGGAAGTTCAGTACACGTGAAGGACCTGGGCTGGGGCGATTAGGTGCAAATCTCAGCTCTGCAACCTACTATTCATATGACTTTGGAGATTCTGTGTCTCTGTTCCTCATCTATGAAATGGGAATCAAAATCTTCCTTCAGGGTTGTAAGGATCCAGTGACATACTACATGTACAAAAATTGCATTGGCATCCTGTAGATATTAGATGTTTTCATTTTGCTTATCCTTATTATAGACTATCTGAATTGCAAGACTTTCTTTTACATATCTTTTATCTTGGTTTACCCCAGCCTACCTATTGTGAATTTATCAGTGGAGTCTCCAAATCCATCATCCCTAGCTAATCCCAGCCTGGCAAGAGGACAATACTTCATAACTACCTTGAAGTTCCTTATCTGATGATAATCCACCTTCAGAAGGAAATCTCCATATCACCTTCCGAGGTAAATGTGAAGTTGCTGGATCTTGTTGCAGCAAATTCAGCATCCCAAGTGTGAGCAGTTAGTTTTGAGATGTGGGTAGTTTACCTAGGTCTGAATGTTTGCTGGTAACCCAAGCAATAGAGCAAGTGCTTAGCACTCTCAATCCCTGCTCAACACTTTCTAATCCCTACTCAGCCCCTTTTTAAACATCCACACACCCACACTAAGAACTTGGCACTATAGGCCTTATTCTCCGACCAGGTCTTTGTGCATTGAGTATGTTCTGGAGGATAGCCTGTTTCTAATATCAGAGGGTAGCAGCATGGGAACAGGGCTGGGCATGCCAGCTATAGTTTGGTAGAAGGTAAGAAACTTAAAAATGGTAGCATATTGGATTTATGTCTTTGTGAATTACCCTGGTATCACTTTTTTTCTGACATCTTTTCCCATGAACTTAATTAGGTCAACATATTGCTTGCCTTATGTTTTAAAAGGCTTCACTTTTGGAGAAACCATTTAGCGGAGAAACGGTTCTCCCTGTTCCCCAAGTAGCTAAGTTTTTGATACCCTTTCAGGATTTGAGGGGAGCCCCCTGGATAGTATATCAGCAAATCTCTTCCCCTGGTATTCCAGAATGGAGACAAGGGCACAGCCACTACTGGCATGCTCTGACTTTTCCTGTGCTCTCCTGTGAAATTCTCTTGATCCAGCCCCAGAAGATCCAAGGACAGCATGCCACTCTACACTCTTTACTCCACCTACCCCAGCATCTTGATCTTATAAGTGGAAACCTACCTCTATGGTCATGTCCACAGTCCAAACCAATTGGATTCTTATGGGGAGATTTACAGAGTTTCCCCAGCAGTGTCCCTCTCTTAAAAAATTTAGGGAGGAAGAGCTGTTTCCCTTTTTTCCAATTAGCAGAAGTTTTAAAATTAGGTAAGGCATGTATAAGGGAGGAAGAGGTGGATTTCTGACCCCCACATTCCTTGAGTTGATTGTTGGTAGGAGGATCCTCCAATCCTAGACTGAACACCAGCATACATACATAAATCAACTTTTAAATAGTCATGGTGTACTACTAAAAAGATAAACTAAGGCACCTTCTAGATTTAGCTTTCATTATTGAATTGGGATCAGTATGACTTTGTCCTTTCTATTAATGTATCTATTAATCTGAATGATATTGTGTATTGCTTTAAGGTCTTATCTAGGAAACTGGACATCCTTTTATAACTGGCTCCTTTGCTTTTTTGGCATTCTGACATTTTGTAGATAAATAATTTCTCAATATGTAAAGTCTAAATGGCTCTCTGTATTCAATAAGGTATTGTAATATTGAATGAATTACAAAGAGGCAGTATCCTTTGTACAATAACTTTGAATCTGCTGCTTAGAGCAAAATCCTGATTTTCTTTCAGATGCTAATAACATACTGTCCAGGCAAAGGAAGGTTATTCTATAGAAGGGTTTGATAAGACTAGGTTTGCTTTCATTATTTATTTTGCTTAATGATTTCTTACAGTTGCCAAATAACTTCTTCTTACTGTACATTATGGCAATTTTAATCCAGTTGGTGTTTTCTGCCTTTGGTAAATGAAAATATTATTGATTGTGAACAATGAAATGGACAATATAATCCTCTTCTGATGGCTCATGTCAATTTTTGACACGTTTTACTTTATATAATGAAAATGAGGTGACTTCTCACATTGATGTTATTATCAGTGTCTTAGATTTCTAGGCTGCTATGACAAATGCCAGACTATGGGTTACTTTAACAATAGGAATTTATTGGCTCATGGATTTGAAACTAAAATAAGACCAAAATCAAGGTATAAAGCTTGCTTTCTCCAGGAGTCTGATGCTGGCTGCCAGCAATCCCTGGGGTAGCTCAGTTTGTATCTCTGCCTCCCTTTACATAGTGATGTCCACTCCTTATATGTACTCTTCTGATTTTCACTGTCTCCTGGTTTCTAACTCTTCCCTGTGCCTTTTTCTTCTGGTTTCCGGTTTCTTCTCTTTATAAGGTCTCTAGTAATATGGATTAGATCTACCTTCATTCAGTTGGACAGTACCTTAACTAAAAATAGCATCTTCAAGAGGTCTTATTTGTAGTGGGTTCACACCCAGAGGAATGGGATTAAGATTAAGAGCACGTCTGTGTTGGAGTGCATGAAACAAGTCTACCACAATTAATATGAATATACATAACATTAACTAGATAGTTTAATATAATGAGAGATTATTGAGTTTGGGAGTTACACAGATGTTGATGGAATAAAAGAGCAAAATAAAACACTAAGGAAACAGAAGTTTTTAAAATGGTGGGAAGCACTTGGACTGAGAGAAGGCAAAAAAGAGGATAGAATTACAACAGTCAGCAAATTTGAGTAGCTGGAACTCAGACATCTGAGAAGAGGGACTAGTTCTAACTAGTTCTGAGATTGTTGAAAGAAGCTAGAGTTTGGACCCAACTGCAGCTGCTGGAATAAGGTGCATTTCTGAGGGGATGCTGACAGAAATGGCAAGAAAATAGGGGAAAGAAGCCCTTACACCCCCGCTCCAACCTTCCAGTCTCTGTTTAGGTCCCCCTAATTTGGAAACCTATACAGAGCTTGCTGACAAAGGAGAAAGGCAGTTTTCAGAATTCCAAACCCAAGCATCAAAAAGCAGAACCTAGAAGGATGGATCCAGAGCTGAGAGACAGTAGCCTAATAACCAATGTACATGGTTTAATTAGAGGTTGTGGCTAATAGTCTCAGGTCTGTAGGCATAATTACTCTGCCCCTCATGGGGAAAAGGGAAGAACGGCAGGATGACTGGTATCTAACAATCTTCTCCTTATTATCGCAATTATCGTAGTTTCTATACCATAGACCCAATCAAATATGATTCAGCCTCGAAATACCAAATACTTTAAAAAATACTGTAAATTCCTCCCCCTGAGTTTCCCCTTCCCTTCAGTCTCATGGTGTCCCCTGCTTCCTAATCTCTCAGGAGATTATAGAAAATGCAAGTAGTAGGTGAACAAATAAATTTTAGAAAATTATCTTAATTTGGCTTTTCCATGTTCCTGAGGCTTCATGCCTTGTCTCCATGCCTTAAATTTTTTAAAAATCATAAATAGAAGTGACTAAAAGTTTTAGACAATTCATTTTTTTATACTTGTCACTACATTTATGCATTTACATTTCAACAACTGTAGGAGACAATTCATTTTTATAGATAGAGAAACTGAAGGCTTAAGTATTTAAATTACTTGCACAAGAATATATTTTGAGACAAAGTCGATATTGGCATGTGTGGTTTCTAATTCCCCAAGTCTGATTCATACTATGCTTTCAGCTATGATTGGAAAGTCATTTCATGCATGTTTGTTACAAATAGGTATATCCATTAACCTTAAACATTACTATAAAACCACAAACAACTTCATCATGGTATGTACCATGGCAAGAGGAAAACTGGAAGCACTGGCCCAGCTATCAGAGGCAGGGTGTGTTAGACACTGCTTGTAATTCTGGAAATGGTGTTCAATCTATGGGAGTGGTCAAGCCAGATCAAAATCCTAATGTAAGGCAGTAGTTGGAAGTCAAGTCACCCAGTAACACATTCTCGAGAATTTTATATTCAAAAGGCAAAACCCCAGCAGAGAGCTGGGGACACAGGAGCAGGCTATAGCACAGGGGAACTTGGCAAAAACTAGGCAGGGCCCCAGCACCTCAATGAATGAAGTAGGGGTCCTGAAAGGAATTCAATCATGAAGAAGGAGTGAAAAATAGTACAGGGCAACTGACCAGCCTTAAGAAGTCTGAAAATTGTTTTCCAACAAAGCCTGTGTGAGGAAACATGGGGTAAATTGTGTAATTTAGGCTGAAGTTGGTTGCCTAGGTGCTCAGTGCAATGCCATGAACATTTATTTAAGGTAGATTCCACCAGTAAGCTTTTAAAAAGCTAATTCAATACAATCTAGTTAATTAAATTGATAACATAGTACTTCACTACTACCAAATTTGCTGAAGGATGATGTTTATACTTCTTCAGCACAAAACATACTTTCTTTGAAAGAAACACACATAAAGGAAATAAACCGGAGAGTTTAAATAAAACTATTGGATTTAAGAAGGTAAAAAGTATTTTATATTACTTTTTTTAAGGTGAAATTTTCCTAATTATCTTTAGAGACAGAAGGTTTATACTCAGAAAAAAATGAAAGCTTTAGTTCTAGTGAAAACATACATAAGACTTTAAAAAATCTGGTCAATTGAAAGTCATTAAGTAGAGTAATATATTAAATTTTAAGTCAAACCATTTTGATTAAACATTTTGAAGATTAATACCAGATATTTTCGACAAGGAGGAAATGAGCTTTGTAAAACACCAAATAAACAAGGGTTTACTCTTTCTGTGTGGAAAACACTTAGATACAGAAGGACCTTTTAAAATCAATCTGTTTGTCTTAGAATATTAGAAAAAAATTGGTTTTATCTCCTGTGTTACTTCTGTAGCGAATACAAATATTATCATCAAGCTTCCTTGGTGAACTAAGAAAAGTATGCATTTGTATTTAAATTCTAAAAATTCACCCCTCCCACCCCCCACAAATCAGTAAATTTTTTAACTTCCAAAATAAGCTAAGCAAATGCCTTGTAAGAAGATGTGCTGATAGTATGACAGTATAAATCATTAAGCCAATTTGTGGAATATTGACTTTCACTTTTGTTTGTAAAGATGTTTATTTTATAAAATTGAATGTACGCCTATAAATATTATTTTGAGGTGAAAAAACAACGATGTCTGTGAAGCAGAGATACTTCCCTTAACTGTTACCTGTCTATATTCTTTCTGTTTTAATATACTGTTGTCTGCTATGTCCTCATGGGAAAAAAAGAGCCTTTGAGCCACATTTTACTTTATACTCCAGGTACAAAATATGGGGGAAAAAGTTATTGGCATCTGACTAGACAAGGAAAAGTTGCATTGTTTTACCATAACAAAGCTCACTTGGGTGCCAGTGTTTCAAAGATCAATGGTGCTTCCATTGTAAAGTTTTTTTGTAAGTGCTGAACTCAACAGTGGTAGTTTATTGCATCTTTGTTCAGAATTTAAAACCTAGCAACATAAATGTGACCGTCTCAAATCTTGGAAAATAATGTGCTCTTTTAAATAATTTTAAATATGGTTTAATACAGTTAAAATATAAATTTATCCACTTATGGTGCTTTATTGGAAATTGAAAACACAGTGTGATTCTATATTGTTGGCAATATCTTCACTCACACGTGCATTATTTATTGAATATCTTCTAGAAGGTACTAGGAATACATCAGTTGAAAAAAAAAAAAGACCAAAAAACAAAACAAACCTCTGCAATTATAGAGTGTACATTCTGAATAAACAATAAATCAGGCAAATCACAAAGTACTTTAGAAGATAAAAGATGTTTGGGAGGAAGTAAAATGGGAGTGGAGGAAGGGGTCCCTAGGGATTGCTGAGCACCAGGGATCTGATTTCAGTTTTACAGAAGGACATCAGGAAAAGTTCTGCCTCAGAAGACTGAATTACAGAAGGAGAAAAGGGAGGAAACAATGCAGATAACTGGAAGATCAAATGCCCTGAAGTGAGAGTTTCTAATGTATTTGAAAAATACCTAGTCTACCAAGGTGACTGGAATGGAGTTTTGGTGAAGTAGAAGAATATGAAAAGCCCAGATAAGAGAAGCAAGGTAGTTTGTGTACATTTTTACCCATGTGTATGTGATGGTTAGGCTAATAGGCCAACTCAGCCAGGTAATGGTGCCCAGTTCTTTGCTTAAGCAAGCTCTGGGACTAATTGTGATACAATTTATGGACTTTAATCATCAGTGAGTTGATGCATAGATACCTGGTTAAATCTACAATTAGCTGAGGAGATTGCCGTCAGCAAAGAGTAAGGTCTCATCCAATCAGTTGAAGGCCTTAAAAGGAGAAGAGATTTCAGCATTTAGAGGCAGAATTTCCTTCAGATAGCCAGCATCTCCTGGGGAACTCATCGAGGACCTTCATTGGAGTCCTTGGCTTGCAGCCTGCCCTAAGGAATTTGGACTTGTATATTCCCACAGTCATGTGGGACAATTTATGAAGTCTCATACTATTCACAGATAGCTCCTGTCAGTTCTGTTTCCTTAGAGAACACTGACTAATACAGGGTGTTAATAATAGATTGTAGGGGGCAATGTTGGAATGAGGTATGCTAGTTAGGAAGCTATTGTAATGATCTTGGTGATAGATGATGTTGCCCAGGATCATTATACTAGGGATAGAAGTGGTGAGTTGTCAGATTAGGGATGTATTTGATAGTAGAGACAGCAGAATTTCCTAAACATCAAATGTTTATTATGTAAGCAACTGGAAGAATTGAGTTGCCTTCAACTCATTGAGGAGAACTGAAGGAGCAGTTTCAAAAGGTGGGGAAGATCAAGAATTTTATTTTGGGGCATGTTACATTTGAGATCTCTTTTAGACAGACATACACATGAAGATGTGGAGTAAACCTTTGAATATTCAACTCTGGAGCTCAAGGGTTTATATAGTTCAGGTTGGAGACATAAATTGAGCGTTATCAATATATGGGTGAAATTTCAAGCAATAATACCGGATAAGACAACAAAAAGGTTTAGATAAAAAGAAGAGATTCAAGAACTAGGACATGCCACCATTTAGATATAGTGTTGGTGAAGAAGAATAAAAGCAAGCAGGCTAAGGAGGAGGGGCCAGTATAGTAGAAGGTAAATCTGGAAACCAAGTGAAGATTTCAAGGAAGAGGGAGTAATCACCTATCAAAAGCTGCCAAAAGCTCGTGTAAGATGAGAATGAAGAATTGACTATTAAATTTAGCAACATGTAGTAGAAATTTTCACTTGACAACTATTGCCCCATATCTTGAAAAACTAGATGTCGTGATTAATAGATCTATATAGCTATGCCTAGTTTAGTATAATGTTAGAATATGATGGTGATATTTTTTAGGAATGGCTACAGTTTTTCCAGTTTCACATGAGAAGAACATGTTTCCTCAAAGTCAAATTATAATTCATTACATAATTACAATTGATTAGAAATTGTCACTATTTTTACTTTTGTTATAGCTTTATTGAGGTTTAATCAATAAAGAATAAGCAACATATATATGTATGTATATATATATGGGGGGGGGAGAAAGAGAGAGAGAGAGCAATTTGATGAATTTTGACATATATAGACACAAAGATAATGACCCCAAAGTTTTATTTTGCCATTCATGGTCCATTCTCCCCACCTATATTCAACAACCAGTGATTTGATTCCTGATACCATAGACTGGTCTTCTATGTTGACTGAAATATTTATCATTTCAGGTATTTTTAATTCTGTTGTGTAGATCTGAGTTTACATCTGGTATCATTTATTTTTCAGCCTAAACAACCACCTTTTCTTATAATGTTTGTCTGTTGGTGACACATTGTCCCAGCTTTTGTTTCTTTCAAAAAGTCTTTTCTTTGACACTCATTTTTAAGATCAGATGTATTTGATATTAATGTTTTAGAATTTTTCTAATTGGAAAAATTGTATGTTTACAGAAAAATCATGCAGAAAGTACAGAGTTCTCATATATGCCCCACCAACCATTATTTTTTTAGGAAAGGATAGTCTTCCCACCCCACCCCTCCCCTCCCCTTCCCTTCTATTTTTTGAGCTACCTCGGCCATGGATTGAAACCTGGACTTCAAATGTGGGAAGTTAGTGCTCAACCACTGAGCCATATTGGCCCTGCTTAGTTGGTTTTTTCATTTGTTTGCATGTGGTTTTTTTTGTTGTTGTTATTTTTTTAAGAGGCACCAGGGACTGAACCTGGGACTTCCCATGTGGGAAGCAGGTGTTCAACTGCCTAAGCCACATCCATTCCTCCTTACCACCCATTATTAACACCTTGCATTAGTGTGGTACATTTGTTACCATTAATGAAGGAATATTATTATAACTGTACTATTAACTATACTACAAGATTTACATTAGGGTTCCATTTGTGTTGTACAGTCCTATGTTGTTTTTGTTGTTGTTTTAAGTTGTAGTCTAGTAATACATATATAACCTGTGACAATTTGAATTTAGTGACTCTCAAAGAAAAATTAAGGTCTTTATTCCATTAGGTATGGGGCCCTTTGATTGCATTAAATTCAATTGAGAGTCCTTTGTTTGGATTACTTGATAAGATTGCTTTAGGGCTTTTGATTGGCCTGCATTAGTGAGGCATGAGCCAGTTTGAGTCTCTACCTTTTTGTTGGGTCTAATGTAAATGGAGACAGAGAAAGAGAGAGAGATGAAGAGAAAGGAAACTGCCATATTTGATTCTGCCATATGAGAAAGGACTCAGGTTCACCTACAGCTGCAGAAAAACAGAAACTGAGAGAGGAGGCCCAGAAAGAGACAAGCCCTATCCCTTGTTGCTCGCAGTTGAGCTACTGGGAGATGGTAGATTCTGGAGGGGAAGGCAGAGACCTCTGCAGAGATTGCCCACCACCCTGCTTCACCATGTGGCAGCATGCCAGGATTATTAGTAGCTGACTTGGTGAGAAAGCATCTCTGTTGATACCTTGATTTGGACATTTCGTAGGCTCAAAACTGGTTAACTTGTATCCTAAATAAAATTCCTGTTATAAGAGCCAACCTATTGCATCAACAGCCCTGTGGCAAACTAAAACACAATTTAAAATTTCTCTTTTTACCCATACTCAAATATATAATTTGGTGCTGTTAATGATATTCACAATATTGTGCTACTATCATTAACGTTCATTTCTGAAGTTTATTTTTGCTGTGCACTGAATTTTAGCTCAGCAGTTTTCTTTTTTTTCAGCATTTTAAATATCCCATTCTTTGTATTTTGGCTTGAATTGTTTTTGATGGGAAGTTTGTGATGATTCTTATGTTTATTCCTTTCTGCATAATGTCTAATTTTTTCTTTGGCTGCATAATATATACTCTATATCACTGGATTTCATTGATTTGATCATTATATTTTTTGGTGTGATCCTTTTGATGTTTATCCTGCTTAAAGTTCTCTGAGTTTCATGGATCTGTGATTTTTGTATTTAGCATCAGATTTAGAAAATATTATGTCAGTATTTTTCCAAATATTTTCTGATTGTCCCTGAGACTAACACTAAATATATATTAGACTGTGTGATACTATCCCACATGCCACTGATGCTCTATTCATTCTAATTTTTTCCTCTTTATGTTTCAAATAATTTCTATTGCTATACCTTCAAGTTTACTGACATTTTCTTCTGCAGTATCTAATCTCTTGTTAATTTCATTTAATGTTTTTATTTTAGACTTTGCATTTTCATCTCTAGAAATTCTCTATAGTTTTTTATGTATATTTCATTTATGTGATCATTGTGCTAACATTTTTCTGTAAATTATTTAGTTTATTTATAATAGCTATTTTAATGTTCTTGTTTGTTAATTTCATCTAATCTGTCATTAATTTCTTCTAATATATCGTTACCAGATTGGAGTCTAATGACTAACTTTTGCTTGCTTATGGGACATTTTCTTGTTTCTTTGCATAGTCTTTTTTGCTTGATGCTACATGTTTCTAATGTTAGGCAATTTTGTACCTGGATTTAGTTGTCTTCCTTTAAAAAGTGTGGAATGGAGATTTGTTTTTAACAGCTGGTTAAATTTATTATAAATCAGCTTGATCATTTGCAGCTTGTTTTTCAGCTTCTCTAAGATAGGTGTAGAGTAAGTAGCCTTGACAACAGGCTAGTTTAGTGATCCTTCTAAAGTGTTACCAATCTGGGATCTTTTCTGAGTATCCTGGGTACTCAGTGAAGACTCTCTTCTAGGTGGTCTGAATTCAAATGTCTTCTAACCCCGTGTGAACTTTGAGAATTGTTCAGCTTATCTTTGTCAGACCTTGTGGAGTTTCACCCTACACACATACAGCTTAGAATTCCCTAACAAACTAAAGGAGCTCCTTCTCTGTGTAACTCTTCTGCTCTGCAATTCTTTAGTCTCCTCAATTCAGTAATCCTGTTGTAGTCTGTTTGGGTCTCCCCTTCTTGAACTGTGGTCCATAAAGTACCTCTGGGCAGAGAGCTAAAACAATATTAGTACTTACCCCCTTTGCTTCCTTTCTCCCTGGGATTACAGTCTGACTCTGGCTCTTGTTCAACGTCTTTTGTTTAGTTTAGTTTTTAATTGTTTATAGTGAGAAAGCAAATTCATTCCCAGTTAATCTATATGACCAGAAGTGTAAATTCCAATTGTCTCTCTTTTAAAATAAACAATTGGCATTTAATTTTAAATTTTGCCTTTGAAACTAAAATAAATCTTTATCCAGTTTTCACACATGAAGACTTGATTTTCTCACCTACTTCAGAAACTAATCCTTACTCTGAAATAAACTATGTTTCATATTTAACATTTAAATTGCTTTCCATGTCAAGAAATATACTTTATTTAATTTTTGTGGGTGCATAGTAATTCATTGACGGCATGTACTGTAATCTAAACATTCTCTTATTATTGGACATATATGTTTTTCTTAATATTTCATTGTAATAAACAGTGCTCATTTGAACAACCTTAGACATTTGAATTTTTTGCCATTTTTGTTAATATTCTTACAATATATTTACAAAGTAAAATTTTTAGGTTAAATGATATAAACAATTTTAAGACTTTAGAGTCACATTGCTAGGTTGTCTTCCAAAAACGCTTCATTAATTTGTATCTCATTCAATCCCATAAAACTGAATGTTCCAGTATTTATTCCTAACTAATATTTTGTGAGTATCCCAAACTATATGGGCACTAACAAACATTTTAAACATCTACTGAATAAATAACATTGTGCTGGATTCAAATCTTAATAAACTATAATCCAGGTTATCCAATAGCTTATATTCTCTTGGAGAAGATCAGCATATATATAGCAAGGCATTCGACTAAAGATCCTGGGTATACAGAATTCTCTTTGAATTGAGAAGCAGTGTAATAATCAAAATATGGCCCTTTACCAAAGAGATAAGTGCATCCAATGTTGTTATGCAGCATCTTGTACTCCCCTAAAAACCGTTTAGTCCAAACATTCACAAGTGGATCAGGAAGGCTGAACATAATGACCTGTGTGAGACTAGTCCAGGGGACGAAGGCTCACTCTCTCTATTTTTTTTTAAAGATTTATTTATTCATTTATTTCTCTCCCTTCCTCCCCTCCCTCACTCCGGTTGTCTGTTCTCTGTGTCTATTTTGCTGTGTCTTCTTTGTCCACTTCTGTTGTCAGCGGCATGGGAATCTGTGTTTCTTTTTGTTGCATCATCTTGTTGTGTCAGCTCTCCGTGTGTGTGGCACCATTCCTGGGCAGGCTGTACTTTCTTTCGCGCTGGGCGGCTCTCCTTACGGGGTGCACTCCTTGCGCGTGGGGCTCCCCTATGCGGGGGACACCCCTGTGTGGCAGGGCACTCCTTGCACACATCAGCGCTGCGCATGGGCCAGCTCCACACGGGTCAAGGAGGCCCGGGGTTTGAACCGCGGACCTCCCATGTGGTAGACGGACGTCCTAACTACTTGGCCAAGTCCGCCACCATAGGCTCACTCTCTCTAAATGTGTGGCAGGGCTTTTTACATTGGCAATATAGAAAGAAGATACAAAGGCATGTCTATTACATAAAGTCAAGACTTGTTGAAATTCCAGGAGTTGGGTAAGAGTTAAGGTATAAAATATATTACTGAATTATGAATTAATGTAAAGATCACCCAAATAGAAGCATTTCCTTCTTACAGGACTCTGCTTGTACAGTTTGTCTGTTTTACCTATAAATTGAAAATTACATTGCAGAAACCCACAACCCCGTGAGTTAAATGTATTTCATTTATAACAGCTCAGTGATCAAGGGAAGACACAGGGGCATTCAGGAGTCAGAAAACTTACCTTTCTCCTGGATATCATAATTGAAAGTACAGTACAAAGATTACATGATAAATGAGATAATGATAGATGAGTATGGTATGAATTATACTTAGAAATTCAAATAAAAACACCTTATTATTTTCTGCCAGGGTTTTTTTTTTCCTAGCCCAGAGAGGAGAGCCTATTCTTACAAAGCAGACTGAAGAAGAAAAATTGAAGACATTCACAAATGAATAAAAATGCATGTGAAATTCAGAAATGCAAATGACCACTATTCCTTTTGTACACACTGTAGACTGAAGAACATAGTACACAGTCCCAGCTGGAATTCACGCTGGGATCTCATGCAATGTCACGTCAGCAGCCACCTTCAGGCCAGGCACACCCTGGCTGTCCACTGCACAGAGGCTGCCTGCTCCTCCTCCATCCCCTTCCCCTCCAGTGACCCTTCACACGGCTTTTCTCATTTTTTTTTCAAAAAGGCAGAAATGAAGCCTAAACCTTTCACGTAAAGAAAAACATTATGAAGGAGAAGGCACACCTTAAGCACTTATTTTTTAAAGGAATTTTAAATAGATTTTGTTTTAAACAATCGACACTCTTTCCTTCCATACCAGCACTACCTCCAAGTACTTATCCTGCATTTCAGAGGAAGCATTACCTCCGTGCATGTTGGAGCAATTGATAGGGCCCCAATGTTTTACTGGATGAGTAATAGGATAAAAAACTTTGTACTGTTTTATCTCCATTCTCTTGTGGCTGATTTTTCCATGTTGTTTGAATTGATGTATATCAATTTATGCTGTCACATGAACATCACACTGTGTCTAATTTACCAAAAGTGTTAGTGTTGAAAACTACTTCCAATTCCCATTATATAACTGATTTGTGACTATAAGCAAAATTCTGCCGTTATTTTTTTGTATGAACTCCTGAAGTAAATGTTATTTAGCTTTTAGTTAGCTAAAATTCTCTGTCTTAGCCAGAGTTCTCTAAAATACAGAGCTTGAAGTATGGATGACATTGTTAATGGTTTATGTAGGAGGAACAGCCTGGGGGGCTAAGGAAGAGGAAAAAGGCAAAGGAGGCGTGGAGGAATTGGAAGCAATGTGATAGGATTTGTTACCAGCTGGCTACTGCTTATGACGAGCTTCTAAGAAATAGAATATGTTGCTCAGAAAATATATTATTTCAGCACTTGGGCTTCTCTGGAAGGCTTCAGGGCGGACTCTTGGTTCCTCATTAGTTCATGGAAAAGTGAAAAGGAGAAAAATTTACTTGCCTGGCTCAATCCCATGTCCTACTTTCCTTGGTCAAGTCTTACTGACAACAGTGTGCTTCTGAGGTGAATTATCCAGCCCCTCAGTGATGGCTTGAGAAGTCAGATCCAACATTATGCAGTGTTGTCATTTTATACACATCCAGAAGTGAAGGGGGCCTCGGCATGTACAGATTCAGCATGTTGGGCATGGAAACCATTCAGTCTTGAGGATTCAGTTTGAACTCCAGCCAGCTAAAGATGGAGGTCTTGGTGGTTGATTTGGCATGGACGTGAGAGGCAGGAATGGGAATTTGAGGTGAGGAGCATGAATAGTTTCTGCCTGATACATTCTCTCATACCTGGAACAAATTGCTAGAACTCATGATCATTATGGGGAGTGGGAGACATGATAGACTCACAATTGTGATATAATCAGTGCTCAAACAGAGGGCTGAGAAAGGTATATTTTAAGATGCTTTCCAGAAAGGGTATTAAATAAAAATTAAGTCATTAATTGATAGAGATCATCACTCACATACTTTGCTTTCCTCAGTTTATTTTTTCTATCTAAACATTGCCATATTATATTACTATCATCAGAGATGCCTAATGGAAGGTTCTTAGTTACAAGCCCATTAATATACTATATTATATAAGAGAATGCTTTCCTCAGTCATAGCCACAGGGTATAATGCATATTCTCTTCCTTTTAAAATTATGCATTCATTCATTTATTCATTACTTCACATTCATTTATTCATTAATTCACATAATCTGTGTTTGGTTCTAAAATATAGTGGTGATTACGACATTTACAGTTGCTGGCATTTTATAGGCCAGTGAAGAAGACAGATATTAAAAATAATTATTGTAAAGTGGGGTGTTATGATGGGGAAATTAATGGTAATATTGGAATATATTCATTCACTAGTTCATTTATTCACTTCATTTTTTTTTTAAGACTTTTAATTTATTTCCCCCCCCCCCCCTTCCCCTCCTCCCACCCTGCTGTTTTTGCTGTCTGTGTTGTCTTCTCTACTCATTTTCTCTCCTCTAGGGTTCACTGGGATTCCATCCTGGAGACCTCTGAAGGGGAGAGAGTTTCTCTGTCAATTGTGCCACCTCAGGTCCTGGTTTCTGCTACATTTCAGCTTGGCTCTCCCCTTGTCTGTCTTTTCATGAGTCATCATCCTTCTGCATGACTTACTTGCACGGGGCACTGGCTCACGACATGGGCACTCGTGTGGGCACTGACTAGTTGCGCGGGCGTGCTTTCTCTTCTTCTTTTTCACCAGGAGGCCCCAGGACCTCCCACATGGTAAGCAGAAGCTCTATTATTTGAGCCATATCCTCTTCCTCATTTATTCACTTTAAAAGCATTTTTCAAACAATTGTTAGGCATCAGAGGTACTGAGTTCTAGTAAATCCAAGAATAAGACAGAGACCCTTGTACTTTGGCTGTTTACTTGCTGGTAAGATAGCCAAGACATGCTGTGGGAAATTATAGTCTTAACCTAATTTGGAATATATCGTCCAGGTTTTGTGACTAAGTACCAAAAAGAGGATACATAAGAAATTATTATTATTATTACTATTATTTCATAGAACTACAAGAGCTTTAGTAGGAAGAATATGAACTGATGGTGGTGCCAAGAGGGTCGGGAAGAATTCTCAAATCAAGAACTAAAATAGACCTTGGAATATCTGTAGGTAAATAATCTGGGAGAGAAAATACCTATCAAGAGTTAGTTTGTCCTACCCATCAAGATGGAAGAGAGGGCCCCAATCCAAGGGAATAATGGAAACCAAATATCATGCAGGTGCTAGTACCAGAAGCTGATTCTCTGCCTCCTTACTAGTTACTAGTGATGGGTTTTCCAAAAACTAGGACAAGGAAGACCACTCAATAGCAACATGCTGACAGAAAAGCTAGTTTGTTGTTCTTTCTTATCAAATTAAGCTTCTGTCTTTAACTTTATTTTGTAGTTTGTGACAACTCTTTGCCTTGGTTTTCTTACCTCTAAAATGGGTATAAATTAAATTTTTCCTTGTAGGTTGATATTAGGATATTATTTATAAGGCAATTAGAATAGTGCCTAGCACATAGTACTTATTAAATAAACAAAATAGATTGTCTACCAAGCTGTATTTTCCTAGATAAGGTTGGTGTGGGCTGAAGCCAAGTAATGCTAACAACTCAATAAAATAGCATTGACCACTTCCTATCTAGCCAACCCAGTGGGTGCTGATAAATGTTTCACAGCCAGCATGTCCCTTTACCCTCCCAATGTATGGATATCTGTACATGTATGAGTTTATTTTACTGATATAAAGAATATGTAGCACACAATTTATTCATAATAATGACATATACTTCTTATTTAAATTGCATGTAGTCAATTTATTCACACAGAAAGCTTTCTTTGTTTTTTGCCAAGTCTTGTACAGTAGCCAAACTTTTGTTACAATTGATGAATGAGTATAATTTTGACATGAATGTTAATTGATACTTTCATTTACATCAATAAATAAGACAAAAATGAAACAAAGACATATGTTGGAACTTTTATCAATAACATGAATGACTTCCTCATTGAATGGTATAATAGTTTTCAAATACTGGAAGATATTTCCTTATTTTTTTTGTGCTGTTCAAAATATAATGGCTATAGATGTGCCACACATTTTAGTTTAATCTACATTATTTTATCCATAATATTTTTAAGATGAGACAATCACTAAAACAATAAATTAAGCCCTGATTTATAGCATTTGCCAATTTTAATGACTGATTTCAAGCTTCTAACATGATGTCACTGAAGGAAGATTTGGGAGTACATTATCAAATAGTATTTCCACCAAACAGTTTCAATGGGCATAAGTAACCTCAAGAACATATAATAGCAAAATATAGTAAAATAATCAGGAAGTGATGAGTTTTGAGTATAGCAATTTTAATATAATTTATTTAATTATATATAGTGTATATGTATGATTTATACAATTTATTTTTTAATACTGTCTGTGTTAAACAATTAGCTTGCAAAATTCCTAAACATTTTGCAATCAGCTATAGCTAGTTGTTATGTGTTGGTTCTAGTAGTCTCCTGGGGATACCTCTAAATTAAAGACAGACTTTTGATGGGTGGTTGTGAGAATCAGTTAAGATATTTTAAGAGAAAATATTTTGACATATGTAAAGGTGCTAAATAAATGCATATATTCTTATCGAGAATAATGATTAAAAAGTCAAGTTCAAGTATGCTAATAAGCAAATAATTGGCTTTGGTTCTTCAGGAAAAAAAATGTGGATAAAGTTGAAACAAAAATTTGAGTTGTACTTGCACCATGCACACAGAGAAAATTTGATACCTGGCTTTTCCCTTATACACTGAAAAACACAATATTAGACATTTTCAGCTTTCCTGTAAGGAAAGTAAGTGTGTTTTTGTTCGCTAAATTTACTAAGTGATCATTTAATAAATGGAATGGACAGGAGTAAATGGGAGGATCAAATCCTAACAGCTGGTTTTGGAAACCAAAGTATGCATCACCTAGTTATATCATATTTTTGCTTACTTCATAGTATCTATTCTTTTTAACACTTATAACAATTGCTCATATTTCTATAATGCTACCATATTAAAACTCTTATTCATTTACTCGTGGTTAAAAACTTATTAAGTAAGTTATGCTATTTCATTTATGGCTGACAAATTTTGTCAAATAGGCAGAAATTTTTCATCTCATTTACAGTTCAGGGAACTAAGGCTCAAAGTGGTGGCATATTTTCTCCGAAGTCACAGAGCAGAATTTAAGAAGAACCCAGGTCACATGTCTCCTAGTCCAGTGTTCCTTCTCAATATCAGACTGGGTGTGTACATTACAGTCCATTTATCTAAACTTGCCTAATTATGGTAGGCCCTGCAAGAAAAACTGTGCCCAAATTTGGTCAACTATTAAAGGCCATTCCTTCCATCATTTATTAATTTAGCAAATATCTATTGAGTCAGCACTGTGTACCAGGCACTGCTGTAGGCACTATAGCTGGATCTTAGAGCTAGGGTCATTCAAAATAATTAAAGGCACCGAATTTGAGCTCTTTTATCTTTGGAAGGTGATAGCCAGCATCAAATTCTGTACTCGTCATTCTAATAACTTCCACAATACAACTGGAATTTAGTGTTATAGTAAGAAAAGATTAAAAATGTAGGTTGTCTTGAATTGTGCAGGGCTTTTGATGCCAATATGAAAATTTTCTTGCTAACTTTAATTGGATTATTTTTCTGGTTAAGAAATCGTACCATATATCAATGGAAGAAAACCATTGACAAAAATGTAAAAAAAATCTGCTCCCCCAATACCTATATGTAATCTACCATTAATATTTTAATGTGTTTACTTTCATATATACACATATTTATGTATACATATACTGGTATATTATATAATATATATTATCATATGTATATACATACATATTTTCATTTATATGTCATAAAACACAAGTATGTTCTAATGTCGATCATATATGTTTTTAAAACGACCTTTAGGAAACGGACTTTGGCCCAGTGGTTAGGGCGTCCGTCTACCATATGGGAGGTCCGCGGTTCAAACCCCGGGCCTCCTTGACCCGTGTGGAGCTGGCCATG